>NC_065435.1:25553446-25790946 GCF_024364675.1 Aethina tumida | reverse complement strand
TATAGCGTAAGCTTTATTTTCAATAATAAGATGTTTTTTCGCATTGTAAATTAAATTGTATAAGAAGAATGCTTCACTGTTAACTATCACAGGAGGATAGCTCCTCGATTATTATTATAGAATCCTGTGTTCAGAATATCTCGACAATTTAGAATATCATCTTTCTATATTTGGTATCGCCAATATAAAATCGGCCAACAAGCAAAATGAAATAACTGAAATATCAGTTGTCAGTTAGTTGTCAAAACAAACGTACAGGACCAGAGTTCTCAAAAACTTATTCTCCTGTTTTAAGAAATTGTTAGTAAATAATTTCATTATTTATTCCATATGGTATTACTCAAGCCTTAACCATTATGTTAAACCCTACACATTTTCCATTTAAATTCAATCCATTGATGTTAATCATCAAATTTGACTCTTTTAAGAAATTATGTGTTATGAATTACATCTGAAATAAATTGATGGCGTGTTTGTAGTTGTTGAGTTTTTGAATGATGAGATACCTAGTGTTCTCAAGTTTCACAGCATCTCTTGAATGTTGAAATTGTTAATATTTCAAATTAAGTTGTAGGAACAATTGTAAATAACAGTTGCTAATTTACAATAAGTGTTGTATTGTTTTTTAAATTTGATTTCCCTTAGCTACATAATTTGTTGCATTTATTCAATCATATTGCAACAGTTACACTAATAACAAAATATATCTATTTTAGAGCTCTGATTTCAAATAGTGTTAATTCGTCATGAAATTCTCGAAAATCAAGTCACATGAAAAATTCCCGTGGGCTTTAATTTTGCTGAATCAAAATATTACCAATCATATTAAAATTCATTTAAGTAAAGTTAGACATATGATATATTATCAAAACACCAAGATGTCTTAAAAACTGTAAAAAAGAATTCCGATTTGTATATATATCAAAAGTAAATCAAAGTTATACAATATTACATAGTACAGAGAGTATTTAGTGTACAATATCGTGTTATATATACCGCCCCTTTGGTTAACTGAATCAGTGCACTACATCGACGTATAATCAAATTGTGTCATCCCTAATTAAAAATCGCTCCGTTATTTTCCTTCTTTCAAAAAAACCTTTGGTCATTGTGTTTTTCAATCTCTTCTTCAATATGATATATTCAATCAATTTTTGAAGACAATTTTTGCAATACCCTCAAAAATTATTTCTTTTTACAGATGGCAAATTTAAATAAAGCATCCTGAGAACTCCATGTACATCCCAACGCATATGGAGAGTTACTACCACGATTTTAACATATTTTTAAAGCAAGTATGGAGCATATAGGTAAAGCAAGTAAATTGTGTTTCACTTCTTGAATGTCTATAAGAGCATAAACTTTCATTTCAATTATGATATTATTATTATTATTATTATTATAGATATTTTAGAAGAATACTGCTTAATAGGATACAAGGGTCCGCGATGTTTGGTAGTATAAAATACCTTCATTCTATGATCAGTATCGCGAATAAGCAGAACGAAAATACTCCATCTTTAGTTCTCGATGTTGTCAGTGTGTTGCCAAAACATGCATACTGTCAAGAAAATATGGAGACACCAAAAATATATATGCACCAAAGTAGATGAAAATTTTAGCAGAACTGCAAATGATAAAGCCATTAATTATAAGTTTCAACCGAACAAAGATTGCAAATCAATATTACGCAGAAAATTGTAAAATAGAAATTACTATTTTATGATTTGGTTTATAAGTTGTGTTGATATTATTTGAATTTGTCATCCAGACATGAGGAATCTAAATAATTTGCGATATAAAATTATCAAATATGGAAAGATTAGTATATCATTTGAGGGTGATAACCAATGTTGAAAAAGAAAATTTCAGTGTTGAAATCTGTCGCTCACTTATTCAAGCTGAGAGAATCACCTACGTGAATTTACTGTTGATTTAAAAAGGTGAAATATTTAAACAGTTACAAAAATAGCAACTTACTGTCTGAAGGTTTAGATTACGTGCCCTGAAAGTCACTGAAATCAAATCAGTTGCAGATCTCTCGTCGACATTTATTTCAAGTTTCAATTGTTTGTCAAAAAATAAAATAACATTTATGTTGCTAAGATTACGTTTCCTTATGACATATGTCAGAAGTATGTAATTTAGCAAAAAAGTTGTCTTCTCCCAAGCAAAACTTGATTTGATTCTTATATTTTATTTCACCAAATTGTGGTTCAGTTATATCTTTTCTTATAATTCTATTCGTTTTAATCCACAGTGTCAGCAAATTGACAGAGCAAAGGAATATCGTGATGATTTTTCGATATTTTATAATATTGTTGATGGTAGAACTGTTTCGAATCAATCTCATCCTTATATTTCAACCTACACTGGAAGACTATAAATGAGATTCACAAATAATTAAATATGACTTAACTTTACAAATAAAATTACTTAGTTTAACTTAAGTCGAAAATTTAGTTTGGTGTTATAAAATGGTATCGACACATTGTCGATTTTTTCAACCACCAATTTTTCAGTAGAAAGATTTACAGCTATATATAACTTAATTATTTATAATATATACAACATAATTATTTAGGAAACGCATTTACCGTCATAGAGTACAGATTACAATAGGAAAAATTTCTTCGCCACAATTATAAAATTATAATTATTATAAACATGCTTAATTCTCAAAATGAAAGTACCTGCTTTATACACAGACAGATATGTGGAACTCCAACGGGAACATTCCAGTCCTCAGCCTTTTTGGTAGAACTTTTGGTAATGCTGTTTTCTTCTTTATTGGGATTTTTGCTTGTACTTTTTTTGATTTCTTGGATTTTTTTTTCATATTTCCCGATATGTGGCTTTGTCATAGCACATTTCATCTTCATTTATATGATAGTAATCAGTCTGTCAATGTGTCAATTCCTGATGTCCAACGAATCGTCGAAATAGCTTATTTGTTTTTTATTTAAATTAAATAATTTAATTGTGTGTGTTTTAGCATAAAATATATCATTAATTATAAAAATCTTGAATACAGATGAAAATTATACGTACATTTAAATCCAATTCTTGGACCACTAGAATCTTTCCAGCATTTGCCTTTTACATCGTACTTTCAGATTTCAATCTTAATTTATTGAATTTATTCTGAAAACAAATTATGTATAAGAGAGGTAGGTTTCGATATGTACTGATTAAAGTTTTGTGGTAACCAAATAAAGAAATCTTTTTGGGCTACTTGATTTTATGAAAAATATTTAAGTTTGCTTATGACAACGAAATTCAAATATCTGCAAATGAATAATGAATTGTTAATGTCATAAGCTCTTTATAGAACAACTTAAGAAACATAGTTCTTAATTATTTTTAGAGGTAGATCAAGTTGGAACATATTGTATAAAATTTCATAAGATTTGTGCTCTCAATCATTAACATCCATATTGCTTAAAAGTAAATCCCAATCAACTAATGACAAGTGATAGTTTAATGAGTAAACCTCAGAACTCATGAAAACACTAAACTCATTATTAGTCCAATTCACTCGGGGCAGGTTTCAACCTCCAGTTACTAAAAATATATCCACTGATGCACAATGATTGGAATAAAAATCAGAACCAGATGCTGGTAAACTGTTCCAATTATTCACTTTTGGCTTTTGACCATAATGGATATAAAGACTTCCAGTACTTTCATGTCTTTTCGGTGAGCACAGGGGTGCGTCATCATCAGACGATTTCGACATCACTTTTATAGGCGTGACCCACTTCGTGGAAAACTTTTGCGTTTCGGAGGTGTGGGGTGGCTAGTTGGGAGAAAGGATTGGTGTTAGAAGTAGGAGTATTTCCAGGATTTACCGAAGGTGTCTGTAGTTTAGCAGACAGCTTACTGCATTACTTACTTTCATTCGTTGTAGTTCACCCTCTAGTTCCGATATTTTAATCTTAAGGCCTCTTGAAGCGCCGGTAGACTTTTGGGTTTTATTGAGATTTTCACTTGGCTTGTCTTTTCTCCTCAAACTACATATAGTTTATTTATCTGAGTTTGAATCCGAATATAAACGCACACTGGTAAAATGTAATATTTTTCAAGGAAAAGAATAATATATATTAGGGCAAATTTTAATATTGATAAGATTTAGATGACTGAGATAATGTTAGAAATTGTTCAGTGTTCAAATTTATGTATTTTGAATTGAATTAAAGCAAAAAGGTCAATACACTAACATTTAGAAAAAAGTTTTCATAGAAAAGAAACACTTAAATTAGTTTGGCAATATTGTGAAGACTGATATGGAATACGGTTCGTATTCTTTGACAACTCCTTGACAATCTTGACAACTGATCTTTGTGTAATTTTATTTTGTTCGGTATCCGATCCTATAATGCTCTTAGGCGAATTACGGAAAGAGGTTATTTCAATCTGCCAAAATGTGGAGAATGTGTATCGTATAAATATTACTCCAGGAGCTGACCCAGCGTACTAAATTTGATAATATGCTTTCCTTAGTTAACTTAATGCCGTCTTGTTAACTCTAATTAGTTTACTTGAAGGATTCTTCTAAAAAAAATCTAATTTACAGCGCAATGTAGCTTACACTACTATAAAGAATGAACAATTTTGACACAACTTAAAACAAATAATGTTTAATCTCCTCTTGGGATGCCAATTGTAACTGATGCGATGACCAGGTAGGAGTGCACTGAAACTACACAAACTGTTAAAATTGTAATTTGAATTGTGCGCCTGTGGACAGTTAAGTTGTAATTTTAACACTAAATTCTTAAATATAAATTTTTCTTGAGAAATAATAAATTCTTTTAAGCCCAGAAAGACTTATTTGCTGAGAAAAGTAATAAAGTTAACCTAAAACGTCAATACGACATTTGAAAGGTGATTTCTCGTAACATTTGGAATAAGGGTTCTTAAATTGTCAGCAAAAAATCAATTGGCATTAATTGAAAAGTTAACCGGCCGAGATAATTACGTAACCTGGTTATTTGCTATAGAAACACATCTACAGCAAGAGAAGTTGTGGACTGCATAAAACCCCCCACATGTGTCATTGTGGACACAAAACGAGACACAAAGGCAAAAACTAAGATAAATTTACTAGTTGACTCAATAAATTACGTGCACATACAAGAGAGTAGATCTGCAAAATAAGTATGGGATAAATCTTGGTTGACACGCTGTGATGGGCTGCTGCATGATCTCTGTAATACTTCACATACTGCATGTTAAAACGTAGAGAAATATATGAGTAAAATAATGTGTACCGCTCACAAGCTCAGAAACATTGGTTTCGAAGTTGACGATGAATGGCTATTTACAGTGCTACTCTCCGGTCTACCAGAATCCTATCAACCAATGATTATTGCTATTGAAAGCTCCGGCATGAAGATACCTTCTGTTTCTGTGAAATCAAAACTATCAAAAGATGTTAAACAACCTGAAAGTGACTCAACAGTATTGTCTGTCATCAAGAAAATTAAAAACAACCACAGAAACAAAGTAAGGGTCCAAGGTGCTACACTTGTAACAAGTAAGGTCATAAAAGTCCTCAAATGCAAATCCAGAACCAAGAATGTTCAACAAAATGCAAGTAGTTCATCATATGCTGCTGCGTTTGAGGCAACATCCAGCCAAAATGACCCATGGTAAGTGGCTTCCGATGCATCGTCACACATGACAAGACGTAAGAACATGCTTGAAAATATGACGGCTCCTGTCATACATAATATCAGAGTCGCAAACAACAAAGTATAATCTGTGCAATGCTCAGAACAAGTGAGGTTGGACTATTATGCCGATGAAGGTCAAAACAAAAAGGTGCGTGCTTTTTACAAAAGTATTATGTGTTCCTAAATTGGCAATAAATCTATTGTCTCTAAGTCAGATTATTTGCGATGGTAGCCAAATAAAATTTGACGGAACGAGCTGTGTTATTATGAAGAGCAGAAGTGAGGTAGTATCTTCCTACTGTAGCTTTATGTTAGGGTCGACTGGAACAGTATTAGGATCAGCATTAGTCATTTCAATTCTGTTTAAAATTTGTTCCATATAAATACTAAAACTCTTTTCGGTGTAGAGTCGAATTTGGCATGCCAGCAGCAAGGGAATTGTTTTAACCCATATGGTGACTTGTTCAATTTACATACCATGTTTTCGTCATGATCCAACCCTTCTTGTTAAGTCATAAATAGGTGTCTTCAAGTTCTCCATATTAAAATGCTGTCTTTACGTCTAGTTACTTGATTTTGTGATTATTTTGTACAGCCACAGATAGTAACGATCGTATTGAACTGATTGTTTGTGCAAAAGTTTCCTGGTAATCAACACGTGCAATTTGTCCATATCATTTCACACACAGATGTGATTTGTAACGTGGTCATTAAATAAATGAATCACTGTCATTAAAGTTATTATAACAAATCGAAAAATCATCTCGATATTTCTTTTCTCTGTCAATTTGATGACACTGTCAATTAAAACAAATAGAAATATAATAAAAATATAACCACAATTTGATGTAATTTTAATACAATGAAAGAAACAAATCAAAATTACTTGAAAGATGAAAACTTTTTTCTAAATTACATATTTCGAATATGGTTTAATTGGTCATTGGACGTTTTGTTTATATTGTAACGTGTGGCACATGTCACAAGGAAACGTAATCTTAGCAACATAAATGTTATTTTCTTTTATTTGATAAACAAAATTCCTTCGTTGCTACTGAAACTTGAAAGTTCGTGATTTCCGTGATTTTTCAGCACTCGTAATCGAAATCCTCAAACAAAAAGTTGCCATTATTGTAATTGTTTAAATATTTCACTTTTTTAAATCAACAGTAAATTAACGTGGTTGATTCTTTCAGCTTGAATTAGTGAGCGACAATTTTCAACTATGCACTGAATTTTTCTCTTTCACTTTTGGTTGGGTTATCACTCTCCCACAACACTAAGATACCAATGTTTCCATATTTGCTAATTTTATGACGAAAATTATTTAGATTCCTCATGTCTGGATGACAAGTTCAAATAATGTCAACACAACTTTTAAACCAAATCATGAAATATTGATTTCTATTCTACAATTTTCTGCGTAAAGATTTGCAATCTTTTTACAGTAGAAATTTATAAGTAATAGCATTCTTTTGTTGATTTATTACATATATATTTTTAGTGTCTCCACGTTTTCTTGAGAGTTGCTATCGAGTACGCACGTTTTGACAACTTTCTGACAACTTAGTCAACTAATGTTGAAGTATTTCCGTTCTGGTTAATTGCTGATCTTATAATCGCGATACCGATTATAAAAAGAGGTTATTTTATACGACAAAGCATCGCAGAACCTGGAATCCTATTAACCATTATTTTTCTAAAAATCTACTTTATAGTGCAACAAGGGCAACATAATTAAAAGGAACGCTTACGAAATTATAGACATTCAAGAAGTCAGACACGATTACTTGTTTTACTTATATGTTCCATACTTGCTTTAAAAATATATTAAAATCGTGGTAGTAACTCTCCATATGCGTTGAGTTGTAAATGGAGTTCTTAGGATGCTTTATTTAAATTTGCAATTTGTAATAAGAAATAATTTTTGAGGGTATTAGAGAGTTTGATGAATAACCCGAAAAGTTTTGACAATGACAGAATATGGAAGGGCGTGACAACTAAGTTGACTTATTAATTACTAGTCAATAATAGTTGATGTTAACAGAGAAATGGAAAGATTAACTATTTCTACACATTATTTCTTCTTCAACAATAACGCATACTTTAAGCTGGAATTTATATGCTAAATTACTGTCCATCCCATCTAAAAATTGTTCTGCAATCAGTGCACCAGAATATTCACCAGTTTTTCTTTTACATTTACGCAAATTTATTTTAGTTTGAGCCAAACCAACTTTTCTAGATAAACTACCGCCTAATCTGTTACACATTTCTAAATTTCAAACATATTACATTAAAATCTTTTATGTAAAGTGTAACTTTCGAAAATAATGTTGATTTATTTTTTTTTTAAAATCTAATCACTTTACATTACAATCGTTATGATTATCTACAGTGGAAAACTTACTTGACAACTCCAGCCCAGTTAGTTCAGCAAACAATAAATCATGGCAGATTCTATCAGATGCCTTTTAAAAGTCTGTATAAACAACATCAACCTGTAAATGATTTTCAAGAGCAACAACTGTCGAATTGTTATAAATAAGAAGGTTGGTCGCAGAAGATTTACATTTGCAAAATCCATGTTGACTCTCATTTATAATATTTTGGAACTATTTTGAAAATGAATTTTTTTGGACAATTATGGAATACAAAACATTTTTCATACAGGCCTAAATTTGTTACAAGTAAACTATCTCCATTCTTTAAGGTAGGTGTAATAAATGATTTTTTCTGTACATTAGGAAATAAAGCACATTTTAAAAACAAGTTAAATTCCATTTTTAGAGGCTTTGTTAATGATAATCCACAATTCATTCAATGCTGTAGAAGGAATATCATAAGGACCTCTATTACTAGATAAATCTGACTTCTGAGTTCATTAAAAACATCAATCTGGAAAAAATTATTATTATTTTTTGAATATAAACCAAAATATTTTCATGACAAAACGATATTGCTTAAATTTGTGTTTGCATTGAAAGCTAAAAAACGAAACAAACAGCTCACGTGTAAAGACTAAATACTTATTTCTTTTGTAGTTTTCGTCTTTTCAAAGACGAAATTGTCAGTTACCAAATAATTGTTCAAGTTCAGTTTTGAAATCAAATTACATTTTGTACATATTCAGGTTCCAACAGCAATGAAGGCGATATGTTTATTAATCAAAAGTAAAACATACTTCTGTTGTCTGAAGAATATGCAATGCTTTAATACAATTCAATATACATAAATTTGAACACTAAGGAAATCGGGTACCTCTGGAAACGTCGGCAGACATTTGGTTTTTATTGAGATTTTCACTTAGCTTGTCTCTTTTCCGGACACTACACATAGTTCACACACATAGTTTATTGATTTAGTAACCGAAGTTACCAGCCAAATTAACAACTCTCCTCTTTCGAATATGGTAACTGAATTGGTCTGAATTTAGTTAGTTACTAAATTCAGACAAATAAAAAAATTTGTTTACCTGGTTGGTAACCTTGGTTACCAATCCAAGAAACAACTGAATTAAGTTTAGGTTTTCGTACTATAAACAGTTTAATAACTGAATTAGCGGTCATGAAATGAGTAAACAGCAAGCGTGCCTGCAAGAAGTTTGAGTGCTTCAGAGTCCTATTGGGGCCACACGGCACATCGCCAGTTTCATTTTAGAAGAAGTTCCTATTAAGAGACAAAAACCGTGAAATAAGAAAATGAAAAGGCGGCTCAAATTCAGGTTCGATTGTCAGAAAGACACAGCTAATTATTGTAAAGCCCCAGTTTTGATCGGCTGGATTAGAGTACATTAGAGTACCAATTAATTCTCTGTATCGTGTGGAGTCTTTGAACATTTTTAAATCTCTGCTAACTTTCTAAAATATATTTTATTTGTTTAAGTGTTACTCTTTTCTTACTTTGGTTAATTTCTATTACAAAAAAAACCTAGCATTCTTTGATCTTCAATTTCTCAGCTAATTCTCTCTTACTTTCATTACCAGTTCGTTTTTCAGCAGTTCTTTTGTACTCCTTAAATTTTTCAAGAAATTCTCCTTTTGACATGAGAAAATACACCTTGCACCATCCACTATTATCGTCTATAAATGTTAGAAGATATCTTGATCCACCTCTGGTTCTAACTCGCTTTGGTCCGCAGATGTCTGAATGAACAATATTCAGTAACTGCTTACTTCTTAATTCTCTGGCAGTAAAGGGTGTCCTTGCATATTTACATCATTGATATATGCCACACCACGTGGGTAATTTATCGTTATCCAATTTTATTTATACTTAATCAAATAATATATAATATATAAAATATATAAAATAATTGTTTCAAAAGTGCCATACATCTTTGGAAATCTCGCATCCTTTGATACTCTTGAGGTCCGATGGGCTTATGCATAGGATTATGTCCGCATTTACCTTTTTATCTTATTTACATCCACGTTTTAAGCGCTGATTCACTTTTTTTGTCACCCTGACATCTAACTGACTTTGATACTTCATTAACGAAATTCCAGGTATCGATTTTGGTAAGTAACGCCTCTACCTGAATCCGCCTCGTGTCGAAATTTTCTTTGGATAGAAGTTCAATTCTTGTACCACAGATCGCCATCTCGAGTCCCATGTTTCGATAGTATGGACCTACCTTATAACTCATCCTACATCTGAGAATTAAGCTTGTTTATTCTAATTATAATTTTAGAATAGTGCCGAAGTAATTCTTCCTTAAAATTTAATCTGTACTGTAATCAGTAAATGTGTTTCCTAAAAAATTATGTCGCATATATCTTTTAAGTACTTCTTTCCACTAATTGGAGGTTAAAATTAATTAAATTAACCACAAAACTTAAACAAAGTAGTTTCATTTGGAAAGTTATATTATATATAAATATTTGGGAACCACATTTATAGTCATTTAGTGTAAGTTGAAATATAAGGATGAAATTGATTCGGAACAGTTCTACCATTAAAGTTATTATAACTCATCTCGACATTTCTTTGCTCTGTCAATTTGTTGACACTGTGGATTCAAACGAATAGAATTATAACAAAAAATATAACTGAACCACAATTTGATGTAATATTAATACAATATAAGATCAAATCAAATTTACTTGAAATAAGACAACGTGATTCCAAACCACATATTTCGAATTAGGTTTAATTGAATTAACCATAACTCTTGCCTATAATTGGACAGGCTGACATACATCATAAGGTGACGTAACCTTAGCAACATAAATGTTATTTTCTCTTATTTGACTAACAATCTTCCTTCGTTGCCACTGAAACATGAAAGATTGCAAAATATCACTCAATACAACACTCACTCCAAAATGTTCGTTTAATTTTGTAAGTACTAATTAATTAAAATTTTACTTATGTGTATATACATCAGGCAAGTTACTTGTTTTCAATTTCATCCCCCACGTCTCTTAGTAGCAAAATATATTTCTGCATTTAAGTATAAAGTTAATGAAAACAATTTCTATTCACATGTTAATTATCTGTCAAATTCACAGACAGTATTTCTTTGATGGAAAATAAATGTCGTCGAGACATCTACAACTGATTTGATTTCAGTGACTCGTAATCGGAACCTTCGGACAGTAGGTTCCTATTATTGTAACTGTTTAAATATGTCACCTTTTTAAATCAAAACATAATTCACGTAGTTGATTCTTTAAGCAAGAATTAGTGAGCTTCAAATTTCAACTAGGTACTGAATTTCTCTCTTTCACGTTTGGTTGGATTATCACCCTCAAACAACACTAAGATACCAATCTTTCTAATTTTGCTAATTTTATGTCAAAATTTATTTAGATTCCTCATGTCTAGATGACAAGTTCAAATAATGACAACACAATTTATAAACAAAATCAAATCACAATTTTCTGTGTAAAAATTTGCAATCTTTGTTGAGTTGAAATTTATAATTAATAGCTCATTCGTAATTTTGATGAAATTTTCATCTACTTTAGTGCATATATATTTTAAGTGTCTCCACGTTTTCTTGAGAGCTCGTAACCGCTACGCACCTTTTGACAACTTGCTGACAAATTAGACTACTTGGGCATGTTGGGGTATTTTCATTCTAATTAGTTGCTAATCTTATAATCGCGATTATAGGAACCTGGGATCATATTAAGTAGTATTTTTCTAGAAAAACTACTTTACCGTGCAATAAGGTATAACATAACTGAAAAGAAAGATAAACATTCAAGAGGTGACACACAATTTACTTGGTTTATCTATATGCTATATGCAGAATCTTAACATCTACTACATGTCTGATCGGTATTCTAAATAAATGATTTTCCAAGTAAATTGCGTCTCAATTCTTGACTCTGTTATAGCGTAAGCTTTATTTTCAAGAATAAGATATTTTTTCGCATTGTAAATTAAATTATATCAGCAGAATGCTACACAGTTAACTGTGACAGGAAAATAGCTCCTCGATTATTATTATAGGATCCTGTGTTCAGAATATCTCGACAATTTAGAAGAACAACTTTGTGTACTTGGTAAGGCCATTATAAAATCGTCCAACAAGCAAAATCTCCAACATCAGTTGACAGTTAGTTGTCAAAACACACGTACAGAACCAGAGTTCTCAAAAACTTATTCTCTCGTTTTAAGAAATTGTTAATAAATAATTTAATTATTTACTCCAAATAGATTATTATTCAAGTCTTAACCGTTAATTTAAACCACACACATTTTCCATTTAAAATTGATC
Source organism: Aethina tumida (assembly GCF_024364675.1). Lineage (NCBI taxonomy): Eukaryota > Metazoa > Arthropoda > Insecta > Coleoptera > Nitidulidae > Aethina > Aethina tumida. Next base: position 25,778,538 of record NC_065435.1, on the reverse strand, counting down.
CACTGATATTAATCATCAAATTTGACTTTCCTTAGACATTATGTGTTATTCCTTATGAATTACATCTGAAATAAATTAATGGCGCGTATGTTGTTGTTGATTTTTTGAATGGTGAGACACCTACTGTTCTAAAGTTTCACAGCACATCTTGAATGTTGAAATTGTTAATATTTTAAATTAAGTTTTGGGAACAGTTGTAAATTACAAATGCTAGGTTACAACATGTGTTCTATTGTTTTTTTTAAATTTGGATTCCCTTAGATACAGAATTTATTGCAGTTAATCAAGGCGGAATATTGTAACAATTACATTAATAACGAAATATATCTATTTTAGAGCTCTGATTTCAAATAGTAATAATAATAATTAATCATGAAATTCTCGGAAATCAAGCCACATGAAAATGTCCCGTGGGCTTTTATTTTGCTGTATCAAAATATTACCAATTATATTTAAAGTTCACTTAAATAAAGTTAGGAGATAAGATATATTAACAAAACACCAAAATGTCTTAGAAACTGTAAAAAAAAAATCCCGATTTGTATATATATCAAAAGTTAACCAAAGTTATACAATATTACAGAGTACAGAGAGTATTTAGTGTAAAATATCGTGTTATATATACCGCCCCTTTGGTTGACTGAATCAACGCACTACAACGCCGTATAATCAAATTGAGACATCCCTAATTAAAAATCGCTCCGTTGTTTTCCTTCTTTCAAAAAAATCTTTGGTCACTGTGTTTTTCATTCTCTTCTACAATATAATTTATTCAATCAATTTTTGAAGATAATTTTTGCAATACCCTCAAAAATTATTTCTTTTTACAGAATGTAAATTTAAATAAAGTATCTAAGAACTCCATCTACATCCCAACGCATATGGAGAGTTACTACCACGATTTTAACATATTTTTGAAGCAAGTATGGAGCATACAGGTAAAGCAAGTAAATTGTGTCTCACTTCTTGAATGTCTATAAGAGCATAAACTTTCATTTCAATTATGATATACCTTATTACAGATATTTTAGAAGAATACTGCTTAATAGGATACAACGCTCCGCGATGTTCGATTGTATATAATTACTTCTTTCCATGATCGGTATCGCGATTATATGATAACCGAATAAGCAGAACGAAAATACTACAACTTTAGTTCTCGATGATGTTGTCAGTGTTTTGTCAAAATATGCCTACTCCCAAGAAAATGTGGAAACACTAAAAATATATATGCACTAAAGTAGATGAAAGTTTTAACAAAACTGCAACAGATAAATCTATTAATTATAAATTTCAACCCAACAAAGGTTTCAAATCTTTATTTCCCCAGAAAATTGTGAAATAGAAATCACTATTTCATGATTTGGTTTATAAATTGTGTTAACATTATTTGAACTTGTCATCCAGACATGAAGAATCTAAATAATTTACGACATAAAATTATCAAATATGGAAAGATTGGTATATTTGTGTTGTTTGAGGGTGATAATTAAAGGTGAAGGAGAAAAATTCAGTGCATAGTTGAAATATGTCGCTCACTTATTCAAGCTGAAAGAATCAACTACGTGAATTTACTGTTGATTTAAAAAGGTGAAATATTTAAACAGTTACAAAAATAGCAACTTACCGTCTGAAGGTTTAGATTACGAGCCCTGCAAGTCACTGAAATCAAATCAGTTGCAGATCTCTCGTCGACATTTATTTTCGATAGGTAATTAATATGTGATATGTGAGGGATAGAATTGAAAACAAGATAACTAGCCTGATGTATATACACATAAATAAAATTTTAATTAATTTGTAATTAAAAAATAAAGCGAGTGAGTGTGTGATTGAGTGACATTTTGCAAACAAGTATCAATAGCAACGAATTGTTTGTCAAAAAATAAAATAACATGTCAAATTACGTTTCTTTATGGCATATGTCAGAAGTATGTAATTTATAAAAAAGTTGTCTTCTCTCAAGCATATTTGATTTGATTCTTACATTGTATTAATATAACACCCAATTGTGGTTCAGTTATATCTTTTCTTATAATTCGTTTTAATCCACTGTCTCAGCAAATTGACAGAGCAAAGGAATATCGTGATGATTTTTCAATTTGTTATAATATTTTTGATGGTCGAACTGTTTCGAATCAATCTCATCCTTGTATTTCAACCTACAGTGGATGACCATAAATGAGATTCCCAAATATTTAAATATAACATAACTATACAAATAAAACTACTTTGTTTAACTTATGTCGATATTTTAATATTAGTTTGGTGTTATAAAATGGTTTCGACACATTGCCGATTTTTTCAACATCCAATTATTCAGTGGAAAAATATACAGATATACACAATATAATTATTTATGAATCACATTTTCCGTCATAAATTACAGATTAAAATATAAGCAAAAACTACTACGGCACAATTCTAATATTATAATTACTATAAACATGCTTAATTCTCAGATGTTAGATGAGTTGAAACGTATGCCCATACCATGGAAAACTTTCCATAAAATGAAAGTACCTTCTTTATACACAGACAGATATGTGGAACTCCAACGGGAACATTCCTGTCCTCAGACTTTTTGATAGAACTTTTGAAGACGGTTTCTTGGTATTTCTGTTTTCTCCTTTATTTTGACTTTTTCTTGACCTTTTTACGGATTTCTTGCATATTTTTTCATATTTCATAGCCTCAGAGAAAATAGCATGCCCTCAATCTCCGGAGATCTATCTTTCAACACTCTAATCCGGAGATTGCATGCTTGCATGATATCCAACCCTGTGAATCCGACAGATACAAGAGACCTTGTCTCTTGGCTGTCTAGACCTCTGCGTCTTTTTTGAACATCTTTTCTTTACTATGTAGCGATTGTTACGTACCTCTTTAGTTTTCCCTTCTATTTTCCTAAAACTTTATGGTTAACTACTCTTAGGTCATGATCTTCGAATCATTGCCCGGAGAGGGGTTTTTAGTCGGTAAAGTCCGGCACTACGTCTTGTAGATTTCCCCCACTTTGCTCCAATAAAAAAAAAATCATAATTTATTCTGAAAACAAATCAATGTGTTATTTTATGAAGCCTTATTTTGTGTTTAGTTGGGAATTCCTGTAAATATAAATAATGAATTTAGCCAAAACTATTCCCTAAAAATAACAGTTTGGTACGATCGGTTTCATTTCTAGCACTACTGTACATAAGTATTTCTGTACTATAACACACCTGATCCAATTCATTTTGAATTTTATAATACAAATTTTTAGATAAACATGGAATATCCATTACTTTCAATAATTCCATTAAATGTGCGTAGGTGCTTCCTACTGAAAATGTTCCCCATACAGCTGCTCTATTAATTTTGGACCTTGTTTTCGGATTTTCTGTTGAAACTGATACTTCTTTGTCACAAATGTTGCATTTTAAAATAAATGTGCTTCTTAACCCACATCGCACTTCTTTTAGATAAACTAATTGTCCACCAGTGCACCTCTTGTTGTGTTGTACTTGAATTTTAGTTGTTATATTTAGGAAGTATCTGATATCTACAATTCGATAACCTGTCAATGAATTGATTTCAGGAACAACTTCGTCGTCGCCGTCAGATATGGTTTCCAAAAAAGATGAATTTTGCCAATTTGAATAAAAACGTACCGTTCATATTCTTCATTTATTTCTGAAAACGTTTTTCTTTCACTTTTGCATGGGGTTAAATTAGACTTAGTTCTAACAGAACGTAACGGGGTTGTTGTACCACATGGACTAAGAGCTTCTTCGTTTGGACGTGAATTGAAAATATTATCTAGTATCTCATTTAAAATATATCGGGAACATTGGGTAGATTCTTTATAATTCTCAACTCGTTCTAAAAGTTTATCCACAATATATGATCCTATTTTCTCTACTTCCCTTTTTCTTTGTACATTTACTTGAACTTTTGATTTTTTTCCACGTCTCTTAGTCCAAGAAGCAAATCTACGCGTTTTCGGCATTTTCTAGAATTAATATTGCTTTTATTTTATTATTGTATACTATTATATATAAATACATTATAATATACAATGGTTCATGTTTCTTTGATTTTAAATTTCATAATTATGTGTCACTTGATATTCCAATTTTATAAAGTTAATTTAATTACATAAACTCGACCTTGGGGTGGTAATGCCATTCTGCAGCCGACTATATACTATATATGTAATAAAAATTTAAAACTATGATATTTATATTAAATTCACTAAATTCTATTTGAAATAAACATAATACATTCTTCATATAAATCATTCTTTATTCATAATTTCACTGGGAGAAAAACCAACAACAAACAATGAACATGGAATATAGATGCAACCAATGGAAAACCAAGGACACAAAAATATGAAATAATATCAAAATTGTGACATATATAAGTAAAAATCAATACTAAACAATAATTCAGCAATATAAATCAAAAATTGAATAAAAAACTTACATTTAAGAGTTTACAATAAATTACACTTTGGCTCACGACTAAAATAAGACTAATTTGTTTCTTTGTTTGAAACTGTGACTGTTTCTTCAACCACCAAAACTGAACTAAAATTTCTGGCTCGTTTTAAATGTATACTGAATCGCACCCGTCTCATTGACCACTTAACTCAAGTACTACCCGAACAGAAAAATTCTATCCGTTTTGTTGATGTTATCACATTTCACTTAAATTTCGATACAAAAATACACGCAGGTCACATGCCCTGGTTTGTATCACTCCTCACTCTAAGGGTGCGAAAGTAATTTTCGTGGCGCCAAGAGTATGTACTAAATGCAAATTTAGACATAAGGTCACTCTACACAATCAAAATCGAAACAATAAGAATCGATTAAAGATTAACTTTGAGATCATTTTTTTAAATTAATAATAGATTGTAAATCGACATCCGTATTTGTATATCGTATTTATTATATTTGTTTATATGATAAAATGTGATTGGTTTAGAACTAACTATACGACACAAACCCCATTAGTAACTGTATACATTATTATATTTTTCATATATATTATTGTATCATATATTAATTTTATATAATTTTAATTAATAAAAATATATTAAGAATTCATTACTATTATAAATTTCATAATCTATTTACAACCAATAAATTCGTTATAAATATGAGATCTCGAGTGCGGTCCTGTCAAGTGCAAAAAATTGTGCACACGAACGTTTTAAAACCGAATGTTTGTTTGATTTCGTGGCGGCACCACATTACGGGCTATGTTTTGTTTTGCGTTCTTTTCTGACCGAAAGTGCGATTCCTTGTCTAGTAAACGCCACTGTTAAGTTAAACTAAGCAATTTTATTTGTAATGTTAAGTTATATTTAATTATTTGTGAACCTCATTTATAGTCTTCCAGTGTAGGTTGAAATATAAGGATGAGATTGATTCGAAACATTTCTACCATCAACAATATTATATCAAATCGAAAAATCATCACGATATTCCTTTGCTCTGTCAGTTTGCTGACACTGTGGATTAAAACGAATAGAATTATAAGAAAAGATATAACTGAACCACAATTTGGTGAAATATTAATACAATATAAGAATCAAATCAAGTTTTGCTTCGGAGAAGACAACTTTGTTCTAAATTACATACTTGTGACATGTGTCATAAGGAAACGTAATCTTATTTATTTTTTTACAAACAATTGGTTGCTATTGAAGCTTGAAATAAATGTCGACGAGAGATCTGCAACTGATTTGATTTCAGTGACTCTCAGGGCACGTAATATTCAGACAGGAAGTTGCTATTTTTGTAACTGTTTAAATATTTCACCTTTTTAAATCAACAGTAAATTCACGTAGGTGATTCTCTCAGCTTGAATAACTGAGCGACAGATTTCAACTATGCACTTTCTTTTTCACCATTGGTTATCACCCTCAAATGATATACTAATCTTTCCATATTTGATACTTTTATATCGCACATTATTTAGATTCTTCATGTCTGGATGACAAATTCAAATAATATCAACACAATTCATAAACCAAATCATAAAATAGTGATTACTATTTTACAATTTTCTGCGTAAATATTGATTTGCAATCTTAGTTCGGTTGAAACTTATAATTAATGGCTTTCAGTTCTGCTAAAATTTTCATCTACTTTGGTTCATATATATTTTTGGTGTCTCCATATTTTCTTGAGAGTATGCGTGATTTGACAACACACTGACAACATCGAGAACTAAAGATGGAATATTTTTGTTCTGCTTATTCGCTGATTATTTAATCGCGATACTGATCATAGAAGATCATTTTATACTACCACACATCGCGGAGCCTTGTATCCTATTAAGCAGTATTCTTCTAAAATATCTGTAATAATGATAATAATATCATAAATGAAAAAAAAGTTTATGCTCCTATAGACATTCAAGATAAAGTAAATTGTGTTTCACCTCTTGAAAGTTTATAAAGATTTTTTAGAAAAGTACTACTTAATAGGATCCCAGGTTCCTATAATCGCGATTATAAATCAGCAACTAAGGCCAAGTTGTCCAATTTGTCAGCTCTCAAGAAAACGTGGAGACACTTAAAATATATATGCACAAACGTAGATGAAAATTTCAGCAAAATTACATATGATAGAGCTATTAATTATAAATTTCATCTGAACAAAGATTGCAAATCAGAAAATTGTAAAGTAGAAATCACTTTTTCATGATTTTGTTAATAAAATGTGTTGACATTATTTGAAGTTGTCATCTAGAGATGAGGAATCTAATTAAATTTTGACATAAAATTAGCAAATTTGGAAAGATTGATATCTTAGTGTTGTTTGAGGGTAATAATCCAACCAAACGTGATAGAAAAAATTCAGTACCTAGTTGAAATTTGCCGCTCACTAATTCTTGCTTAAAGAATCAACTACGTGAATTATCTTTTGATTTAAATAGGTGAAATATTTAAACATTTACAATAATAGCAACCTACTGTCTGAAGGTTTCGATGACGAGTCACTGAAATCAAATCAGTTGCAGATCTCTCGTTGATATTTATTTTGAATCAAAGAAATACTGTCTATGATTCTGCATATAATTAACATGTGAATAGAAATTGTTTTTGTTAACATTGTTAACTTTATACTTAAATGCCGATATATATTTTGTTGCTAAGAGAGGTGAGGGATGAAATTGAAAGGAAGATAACTAGCCTGATGTATACATAAATAAAATTTTAATTAATTAGTAATTACAAAAATAAACGGACATTTGGGAGTGAGTATTGGATTGAGTAACGTTTTGCAGACTTTCATGTTTCAATAGAAACGAAGGAAGTTTGTTTGTCAAATAAAAGAAAATGACAATTATGTTGCTAAGATTACGTCACCTTATAGCATGTCACCGTGTCCAATTATAGGCAAGAGTTATGGTTAATTCAATTAATCCTAATTCAAAATATGTAGTTTAGAAACACGTTGTCGTATTTCAAGTAAATTTGAATTGATCTTGCATTGTATTAATATCACATCAAGTTGTGGTTCAGTTATATTTTTTGGTATAATTCTATTCGTTTGAATCCACAGTGTCAACAAATTGACAGAGCAAAGAAATATCAAGATGAGATGAGTTACACTAAATGGTAGAACTGTTTCGAATGAAATTCTTCCTTATATTTCAACCTACACTAAATGACTATAAATGTGATTCCCAAATATTCATATATAATATAACTTTTCAAATAAAACTACTTTGTTTACCTTTAAGTTATGTGGTTAATTTAATATAAGTTTGGTTGGTAATAAATGGATTCGACCCATTGTCGATTTTTTTAACCTTCAACTATTCAGTGGAGGTACTTAAAAGTTATATGTAACATATAACACATTTAGTGATTACAGTACAGATTAAAATTTAAGGAAGAATTACTTCGGCACTAATCTAAAATTATAATTGCTATAAACAAGCTTCATTCTCAGATGATAGATGAGTTGAAACCTAGATCCACACTATGGAAACATTTCCATAAAATGAAAGTACCTGCTATATACAGAGATAGATATGTGGAACTCCAACGGGAACATTCTAGACCTTAACCTTTTTGGTAGAATTTTTGAAGACGGTTTCTTGGTAAAGCTGTTCTTCTTTATTGTGATTTTTTCTTGTACTTTTTTCGGATTTTTTGGATTTTTTTCATATTTCATAGCCTCAGAGAAAATATTTCCCGATGTCGTCAGGTTTTGTCATGGCTCATTTCATCTTCATTTATATGATGGTAATCAGCCTTTCCATGTGACCGTAACTCCTCGTGCCCAACGAATCGTCAAAATACCTTAAAAAAGATATATAAAATTATTAAAGATTAATCATATTATATATACCAATTTTATTTGTTTTTCATTTAAATTAAATAATTTAATTGTGTGTGTTTTAACATAAAATATGTCATTAGTTATAAAAATCTTGAATGCAGATGAAAATTATACTTACATTTAAATTCAATTCTTGGGCCACTAGAATCTTTACATCATTTGCCTTTTGCATCGTACTTCTAGCATTACTATACACAAGTATTTCTTCCGATTATCATTTCCAATGAGGCAGGGACTCATTAATAAAAGCGAGAATATTTAACTAATAATTTTGAATTGAAGCGTAGAAGCAACTTCACAGAGATGTGGTTCGTATGAAATAAAAGTTTGAACTGATTAAAGTTTGGTGGTAAACAAGTAAAGAAAACTTTTTAGTCTACCTGATTTTATGAACAAAATTGAAATTTGTTTATGGGAACGGAATTCAAATGTCTACAAATGAATAACGAATAGTTAATGTTATAAGCTCTTTAGAGAACAACTTAGAAAACTTAGTTTTTAATTTTTTTACATGTAGATAAAGTAGGAACATAATGTATAAAATTTCAGAAGACACAATCAACCAATGATAATTGATAGTTTAAAGTGTAAACCTCAGTACTCATGCAAACACTATACTTACTCATCATTGGTCCAATTCACTCGAGGCAGGTTATGTTAGAATATCTAGACATCGTGCATAACGGTTGTGATGACAACGGAGAATAAAAACAACAGAAGAGCACAGGGGTGCGTTGTCAGGATTTCGAGACCACCTCCATAGAAGTATCCCACTTTGTGGAAGACTTCTGCGTTTTGGAGGTGTGGGGTGGCTGGTCGGGAGGACAGATTGGTGTTAGGGTTAGAAGTAGGAGTACTTCCAGGATTTACCGATGGTATCTGTAGTTTAGCAGACAGCTTACTGCATTACTTACTTTCATTCGTTTTAATTCACCCTCTAGTTCCGAGATTTTAATCTTAACATCTAGTTTTCGGGTACCTCTTGGCTTATCTTTTTCGCGGACACTACACATGGTTTATTGGTTTAGTAACCGAGGTTGCCAGCCAAATTAACAACTCTTCTCTTTTGTCTGAATATGGCAACTCATATAACTAAATTCAAACAGAAGGACGAACGTTATGTCTAACTCCATTTGGGGGTCTGATATCGGTGTAGCTCTTTGCCGAATTTTGCTGTTGTTACTTACTTTTCAGAGAATATGCAAGAAATTGCAGTAATTTATTCAATCAATTAATTGAAATACAAAGGATGAATCAACAAAAAAGACAACTACTACTGTGCTCTTGAGCTGTTTCTCTCAAACTGACTCTCACTGTTTCTTGATCACCAAGGTTACCTCGATCGCCTTCATTTGTCAATTGTTATTGTTTTTTAACATACTTTATTCTATTTTATTGTTTATATTAACACCGCCTCTCAATAGAATAGAATGAAGGCAATCCGAATCATAAAGACATTTCAATTATTTGTGATTGCTTTTCTTCCTCTAGGTAAGTCGCAAATAGACCTAGTATTGTTCTTTGCTAACGACTGCATCTCACAATTGATTGCTTATTCCCACTCAGACCAGTCACTACGCCGTTTTGCTTCCGATATTGTGGACGGATCGTCACCAACAAATCGTTCTGCTGATAACACTAGTGATTCACCTTCGATAGATGATAGTGCCATATGCGCATCACATTCAGGTGCATAATTACCGTAACGTAGCGGTGCCTTTCTTACTCTCCCGCTCTTTCGTTGAGTTACCTCGCTGATACCCATGTTATCCAAATAAACGCCGTTACCAACACAATCCAAATTAGTACTGTGGATTTCTCCAGTTTTATCAGTACGCGACTGTTCATCATCATTTGGTTGAACTGCTTTACCGTCACACGTACTCCCACTATCTGTAACCGCCTCTGAACCGATTATCTCTACTAACTTTGATCGATTTAATACCGATGATTCATTGAATGTTACATTTCGACTAAAAATTAGCTTCTGTTGTTCAATATCCCAAAGTCAATACGTACCAAACGTCGCACCATAACCAAGCATAATACATTTTGTTGCTTTTGCTTGTAATTTCAACCGCATTTCATGTGGAATATGATTGTAACATTCAGAACCAATTATTCGAAGGTTTGACAGCTCTGGTTTCTTTCCAAACCAAATTTCTGCTGGTGTCTTGTCTTTAAACTGCTTTCCACCCGCGTTTGTTGGCAATCGATTTTTGATATAATTTGCCGACATAATTGCTTCATTCCAAAACTTATTTTCCATCCCACTGGCCAACAGCATTATCGTAGCCTTGTGTTGCAGCGTTTCATTTAAACGTTCAGATACTGAATTCATTTCCGGATTGTATGCAACGGTGACTAACATCTGAATACCCTTTTGTTTGCAGTATTCTTTAAATTCGTTTGACGTAAATTCACCACCGCCATCATGTCTCAATTTTGACACCTTTGAGCCATGAAGTGCCTCAGCCATTGCAACAAATTCCTTGAATTTACCAAACGTTTCACTTTTTCTCTTGATGCAATAGACCATGGATGCTCTCGAATAAATCATCCATGAATGTCACAAAATAACGTGACCCATCGTATGCATTCGTTGGATACGGTCCACAAACATCACTGTGAATCAATTCCAAAACTCGCAATGAACGTGTATTTGAATTTCTTGGAAACGGTGAACGAACATGTTTTCCAAGTACACACGATTCGCACAACTGTGTATCCTTTTTTTTTACGTTACTCATACCAATAGCCATACAATTGGCTAACTTTTTCATGTCATTTCGGTTGAGATGACCAAGACTAAAATGCCATAAATTCTGTGATATTGTATTCAATTTATTCACTCCTGTAAATTCCGCAAACACATTGTTGTCAACGTACAAAGTCACTTCATACATTCTTCCATTTACGCGTCCGACAAACTTTTTGATACCATTCAGCGATACATAGGCATAATCACCCTCAACCACAATTCGATATCCCTTTTGTGTTAGTCTTCGAATTGACATCAAGTTGCATTTCAAATCATTCACGAATAGAACGTCCTCCATTGTTTTTACCGATGTGTCACCATGGTGAAATGTTTTAACGAGAATGTCACCACGTTGCTTTGCAACAATGCTTTGATTTTTCTTGGCAACCGAAATGCTTATTTCGTCAATTGGTTCCAAATTTATAGAAGAACATCTTCTGATTCACCATATGCTGAGTCGCTCCAGAATCTAAAACAAATTTTATTTCCGCGTAATTACCGCTATTCTGCTGCAATTGAGCGTTAAATGCCTTCGATTCTGCCAAATTCTCTTTGGTACCATCTTCAGCAATTGCATACATCGATGAACCGCTTGCTCTGTTTGCGCTTTCTCTATTTGACCTCTCTTTTTTGTTTTTATTGCGAAAACATTGAGCCTTTTTGTGTCCAGATTTTTTACACATATGACATATAATTGTCTTTTTCCCAGCAAACATTGCTCCAGGCTCAATTGATTTACTCGAACCATTTTCACCAGTCCGCTTGTTGTACTCATCCATTAACCGCGTTTTAACAAATTCTACAGTTAACTTTGATTGATCCATTGTTTCCAATGCTGTCACTGGGTTATCATAACCTCATGGCATAGTAATCAACAAATGTACAACCACATCAAGCTCTTCCATTGTAGCTCCCGTTGACTTTAACTCTCGGATTCTCTTATCAAATTGCAAAAGTAAACTTATCATATCATCCGACTCATTGAATTTCATTGTCAGCAATTGTTTTCGTAATAAAACTTGCGACGCCACACTTTTCCTTTCGAAAATCGTGCATAATGTGTCGAACATGTCCTTTGCCCGAACTTTTTCGCGAACATACTCAAGTTGGCTATCATGAACTGACTGTACTAATATCGAAACACATTTCTTTTCATTCAACTTAATAGTAGGATGTTTTGTCACATCTTTTTCCGCTGTAAAAATGACCTCCAACGATTCCTCGATGAATCATCTCAACTCCATTTTATCAAGCAAAATTCCCACACGATATTTCCATTTGCTAAAATTCGTGCCATCGAGTTGTTGAATTTTTAGAATGTTATTTACAGTAACGTTCGCCATCTTTGTCTGTTGCCTTCACCACAATTGACTTCCAACCTCAATTGTATAACTTTATCCTGCACGCACTGGGCCCATAACCTCAGAGAATATGCCAGAAATTGCAGTAATTTATTCAATCAAATAATTGAAATACAAAGGATGAATCAACAAAAAAGACAGCCACTACTGAGCTCTTGAGCTGTTTCTCTCAAACTGACTCTCACTATTTCTTGATCACCAAGGTTACCTCGGTCACCTTCATTTGTCAATTGTTATTGTTTTTTAACATACTTTTATTGTTTATATTAACGTTATGTCTAACTCCATTTGGGGGTCTGATGTCGGTGTGGCACTTTGCCGAATTTTTCTGTTGTTACTTTAGATAATTAACTCTTTCGGAACTTGGAACGGAGTCGTGCTCAGGGTTTACCGGGCGGTTGACCTTTCTTTCTGCCAATAGAACCTGGATTTGAACCGCCTTTTTCTTTTCTTCTTTCACGGTTTTTGCTGGCGATGTGCCGTCCGGTTCCAATATAATTCGGAACCACTCGACCTTTTGCAGGCACACTTGCTGTTTTCCCATTTCATTATCGCAAATTCGGTTATTAAACTGTTTATAGTACGAAAACAAAAATTTAATTCAGTTGTTTCTTGGATTGGTAACCAAGGTTACCAGACAAGTAAACAAATTTTTTCATTTGTCTGAATTTGGTAACTAACTAAATTCAGACAAAAGATGGACACTAAATAAACACAAAAATATCACTACAAACACTTTTGAAAACTGAGGTGTGAGTGTGATGAGAATAATAGTCGATGTTACAAGAACACTGATCGTTTATTATATTATTACAAAGTGTGCTAGAAACGTCAGAGACTAAAAACTAAGAACTAAAAACCCTGCGTAGCATGACGCTTGCGTTAGGGCATCTATACAGAGGGGTTCCAAGTATCAATGTGCAATTTCATTCCTTAACAAACACTTTTCCGTAGTTGCTACTCAAATTTGGATAAATGACGATTGTTACCGCTGCCATTGGTAACGACAGAAAGGTCTCTTATTGTTAGCGACCTTTGTCAATTTTTCAAAGTGCAACCAGGGAATATTGTTAATAGTATCAATTTTTCTTTGAGTTGTTCGTCCTTCTTCTGTCTGAATTTAGTTATAATAGTTACCATAATCGAAATCCAACCATATCCCAACCAGCCACCCCCACTCCTCCAAAGTCTTCCAGCTCCAAAACTCAGGAACTCGGACACCCCCAAGGAGGTGATGTCGAAATTGTCTAACTACGATGCACCCCACCAGTTATGATTCAGTGTTCAAATTTATGTATATCGAATTGCATTAAAGTATTTTAATCCAAGTAGACTATGAATTAGAAGAGACTTCTCATAGAGAAGTAACTTTTAAATTGGTTTGGGAAAAAACAGCGCTCATGATTAGCCGTCTCAGATCTCAGTTTCGGATAATATTTTTTGACAGCTCATTGACAATCTTGGCAACTGATCTTTGTGTAATTTCGTTTTGTTTGGTGTCCAATCCTATAATGCTCTTTGGCGAATTACTGAGAGAGGTTATTTCAATTTGCCAAAATATGCGGAAAGTGGGAAGGTCCTAATTATGTGATGTGAATTTATAAGTTTAACAGAATTGAAAAAAAGCAGCTAAAAAAGATGTTTAAGTGTTATTATTATCTTATCAAAGAAAATATATAAAATTTTGATATTTGTTAGGAATAGCAATGTCTAATTAACAATTCACACACTTTTGTCGATGCATATTCTTCAGACAACAAAAGTATGTTTTACTTTTGATTAATAGACATATCGCCTTCATTGCTGTTGAAACCTGAATATGTACAAAATATCATTTGATTTCAAAACTGATCTTGAACAATTATTTGATAACTTCTTACAATTTCGTCATTGGAAAGACAAAAACAACAAAAGAAATAAGTATTTACACTTCGTTAGCTGTTTGTTTCACTTTTTAGCCTTCAATGCAGACACAAATCTAATATTTTTGTTTATATTCAAATAGTTATTATAATTTTGTCCAGATTGATGTTTTCAATGAACTCAGAAGTCTTGATTTATCTAGTAATAGAGGTCCTTATGATATTCCTTCTACAGTATTGAATGTATTGTGGATTCTCATTAACAAAGCCTCTAACAATGAAATTTAAAATGTTTTTAAAATCTACTTTATTTCCTAACGTACGTAAAAAATCGTTTGTTATACCTACCTTAAAGGATGGAGGTAGTTTATTTGTTGTTTTCCAAAATTGTCCAAAAAAATCAATTCCAAAATAATTATGCCTTAGTTCCAAAATATTATAAATGAGAGTCAACATGAATTTTGCAAATGTAAACCTTCTGCGACCAACCTTCTTATTTATAACCTCTCGACAGTTGGTGCTCTTGAAAATCATTTACAGGTTGATGTTGTTTATACAGACATTTAAAAGGCATTTGATAGAATCTGCCATGATTTATTGTTTGCTACACTAAATGGGCTGGATTTGTCAAGTAATTTTTCCACTGTAAATAATCATAACGATTGCAATGTAAAGTGATTAGTTTTTATAAAAAACTAATCAACACCATATTCGCAAGTTATACTTTAGATAAAAGATGTTAATGTAATGTGTTTGAAATTTAAAAATGAGTAATAGATTGGGCTTTTCTAGAAAAGTTGGTTCGGCTCAAGCTAAAATGAATTTGGGTAAATGTAAAAGAAGAAGCTGGATCATATCTTGGTGCTTTTGCCCACACATTAAAGTAGCTTTTTACACAAATACTGCTGTAGGATCCCAGGTTCTGCGATGTTTTGTCGTATAAAATAACCTCTTTCCATAATCGGTATCGCGGATTATATGTACAGCAATTAAGCAGAACGAAATACACTCACATTAGCTGTCAAAATTGCCAGAGTTGTCAAAACGTGCTGACTCCTTAGGAACTCGTTAGGAATATTTAAACAATTACAATAATGGCAACTTGATGCCATTATTGTGGAGATGTCGATTACTAGTCCTGAAAGTCACGGAAATCAAATTAGTTGCAGATCTGTCGTCGACATACAAAAACTGTCTGTGATTCTGACAGATAATTAACATGTGAAAAGAAATTGTTTTTGTTAACTTTGTTAACTTTATATTTCCATTAGAATAGATTGCTGCTAAGAGAAGTTCCAACTATTATAATTTAATTTGAATATGTGATACGAGGGATGAAATTGACGTGAGGGATGAAATTGAAAACAGGATAACTAGATGTATATACACATAAATAAAATTTTAATTAATTAGTAATTACAAAACTAAACGAACATTTGGGAGTGGGTGTGGGATTGAGTGACATTTTGCGAACTTTCAAGTTTCAATAGCAACGAAGGAATTTTGTTTATCAAATAAAAGAAAATAACATTTATGTTGCTAAGATTACGTTTCCTTGTGACATGTGCCAGACGTTACAATATAAACAAAACATGTCCAATTAAACCTTATTCGAAATATGTAATTTAGAAAAAAGTTGTCTTCTTTCAAGTAAATTTGATTTGTTTCTTTCATAGTATTAATATTACATCAAATTGTGGTTCAGTTATATTTTTAATATATTTCTATTTGTTTTAATCGAAAGTGTCAACAAATTGACAGAGAAAAGAAATATCGAGATGATTTTTCGATTTGTTATAATAACTTTAATGACAGTGATTCATTTATTTAATGACCACGTTACAAATCACATCTGTGTGTGAAATGATATGGTCAAATGTCACGTGTTGATTACCAGGAAACTTTTGCACAAACAGTCAGGTGAGATTCAATACGATTGTTACTATCTGTGGCTGTACAAAATAATCACAAAATCAAGTAACTAGACGTATAGACAGCATTTTATTATGGAGAACTTGAACACACCTATTTATGACTTAACAAGAAGGGTTGGATCATGACGAAAACATGGTATGTAAATTGAACAAGTCACTATATGGGTTAAAACAATTCCCTCGCTGCTGGAATGCAAAATTCGACTCTACACCGAAAAGAGTTTTAGTAGTAGTTTTAGTATTTATACGGAACAAATTTTAAACAGATTTGAAATGACTAATGCTAATCCTAATACTGTTCCAGTCGACCCTCACATAAAGCCACAGTGGGAAGATACTACCTCACTTCTGCTGTTCATAATAACACAGCTTGTTCCGTCAAATTTTATTTGGCTACCATCGCAAATAATCTGACTTAGAGACAATAGATTTGTTGCCAGTTTAGGAACACATAATACTTTTGTAAAAAGCACCTTTTCGTTTTGACCTTCATCGTCATAATGGTCCAACCTCACTTGTACTGAACATTGCACAGATTATACTTTGTTGTCTGCTACTCTGATTTTATGTATGACAGGAGCCGTCATATTTTCAAGCATGTTCTTACGTCTTGTCATGTGTGACGATGCACCAGAAGCCACTTGCCATGGGTCATTTTGGCAGGATGTTGCCTCAAACACAACAGCATATGATGAACTACTTGCTTTTTGTTGAACATTCTTGGTCTTGGATTTGCATTTGAGGACTTTTATGACCTTACTTATTACAAGTGTAGCACCCTTACTTACTTTGCTTCTTGTGGTTGTTATTGTTGACTGAGAATACTGTTGAGTCACTTTCAGGTTGTTTAACATTTTGTGATATGTTGATTGAAATTGAAGTTATCTTCATGCCGGAGCTTTCAATAGCAATAATCATTGGTTGATAGGAGGACTCTGGTAGGCCGGAGAGTAGCAATGTAACTAGCCATTCATCGTCAACTGCGAAACCAATGTTTCTGAGCTTGCGAGCAGTACACATAATTTTGCTCACATATTTCTCTACGTTTTGACATACAGTAAGTGAAGTATTATAGAGATCACGCAGCAGCCCATCACAGCGTGTCAACAAAGAGTCATCAAATACTTATGAAAACGTATCCCATACTTCTTTTGCAGTACTACTCTCTTGCATGTGCACGTAATTTATTTAGTCAACTAGTAAATTTATCTTAGTTTTTGCCTTTGTGTCTCGTTTTGTGTCCACAATGACACATGTGGTGGGGTCTATGCAGTTCCACAACTCCTCTTGCTGTAGGTAAGTTTTTAGAGCAAATCGCCATGTTACGTAATTATCTCGGCCGGTTAACTTTTCAATTAATGCCAATTGATTGTTTGCTGACAATTTAAGAACCCTTATTCCAGATGTTACGAGAAAACACTTTTCAATTGTCGTATTGACGTTTTAGGTTAACTTCATTACTTTTCTCAGTAAGTAAGCCATTCTGGGCTTCCCTGGGCTTTTCTGGCTCCATAACCTATTAAATTTTCTTAAAAGAATTTATTATTTCAGGAGAAAAACTTAAAAATTAAAATTACAACTTAACTGTCTACAGGCGCACAATACAAATTACAATTTTATTAGTTTATGTGTAGTTTCAGTACACTCCTACAGGTCATCGCATCAGTTACAATTGGATTCCCAAGAGGAAATGAAACATTATTTGTTTTAAGATGTGTTATAATTTTTAATTCTTAATAATAGCGTAAGATTCATTGCGCTGTAAATTAGATTTTTTTGAGAAGAATGCTTCAGGTAAACTACTTCGGGTTAACAAGACAGCATTAAATTAACTGAGGAATGCATATTATCGGATTTTGTAAGCTGGGTCAGCTCCTTGATTAATATTTATATGATCCCATTTTCCGCACATTTTGGCTGACTGAAATAACTTCTTTCTGTAATTCGCCATAGAGCATTATAGGATCGGACACCAAACAAAACAAAATTATGAGAAGGCTCTTCTAATTCTTAGTGTACTTGGTCTAAAATACTTTAATACAATTCAATATACAAAAATTTCAACACTGAACCATAAATGGTTCACAATTTCGACATCACCTCCTTGGAAGTGACCGAGTTCCAAGATGTGTTCTGAGTTTTGGAGCTGGGAGACTTTGCAGGAGTAGGGGTGGCTAGTTGGGATAAAAATTTGGGATTAGCTTTAGGAGTAGGGGTACTATCAGAGTTTACCGATGGTATCCCTAGTTTAGACGACAAAGCTGTGTAAGCACTCTTTCACTCTCTGTATTCTCACCTTCTAGTTCCAAAATTTTATTCCTAAGGAAATCGGGTACCTCTGGAAACGTCAGCAGACGTTTGGGTTTTATTGAGTTTTTCACTTAGCTTTTCTTTTTTCCGGACCCTACACATAGTTTAACATATTAACAACTCTTCTCTTTCGATTATGGTAACTATTATAACTAAATTCAGACAAATGAAGGACGAACAACTCAAAAAAAAAATTGTAATTTTCAACAATATTCCCTGGTTGCTACCCACACTTTGAACAATTGACATAAGTCGCTAACAATAAGAGACTTTTCTGTGGTTATCAATGGCAGAGTGTTGGTAGTGATATTTTCGTTTTTATTTAGTGACCCTATTAAAGTTCCTATTAAAAGACAAGAACCGTGAAATAAGAAAAGGAAAAGGAGGCTCAAATCCAGGTTCTATTCGCAGAAAGGAAGGCGGTACCACATCCAACGACACAGCTAATTATTGTAAAGCCCCAGTTTTGATCGGTTACATTAGAGTACATTAGAGTACCAATTAATTCTCTGTATCGTGTGGGGTCTTTGAATGGTTTTAAATCTCTGTTAAATTTTGAGTGGCAGTCATACGGTGTTTTAATTAGATTGCAATCTACCATTCTGAATTTCTCTAAAATATATTTTTTTTGTTTAAGTCTTACTCCTTTCTTACTTTGGTTAATTTCTATTCTAAAGAAAAACCTAGCAATCTTTGATCTTCAATTTCTCAGCTAATTCTCTCTTAATTTCATTACCAGTTTGTTTTTCGACAGTTCTTTTGTACTCCTTAAATTTTTCAAAAGCTTCTCTCTTTGACTTATGGAAAAAAACCTGGCACCACCTATTATAATCGTATATTAATGTAAGAAGATATCTTGATCCACCGCTGAGTCTGACTCGCATTGGTCCGCAGATATCTGAATGAACAACATTCAGTAACTGCTTACTTCTTCCTTCTCTATCAGTAAAGGGTTTCCTTGCTTGCTTACCTCGTTGACATTGTCACACCACATGGGTAATTTATCATTATCCAATTTATTACCGTGTACCAGTCGCTTTCTGTACAAATCCTGTACGCCTTTACAATGTAGGTACTTCAGTTGTCTATGCCACAGGACCATTTTGTTTGAATTTCTATGCATTATTCATTTGCAGATATTTGAATTCCGTTGCCATAAACAAATTTCAATGTTTTATTTATTAATTCGTTATTCATTTGTAGACATTTGAATTTCGTTGTATATAAATATATTTCAATATTTTTCATAAAATCAAGTAGACCAAAAAGTTTTCTTTATTTGTTTACCACAAAATTCTAATCACTTCAAACTTTTATTTCATAAGAAACACATCTCTCTGAAGTTGCTCCTACGCTTCAATTCAAAATTAATAGTTAAATATTCTCTCTTTATTAATGAGGTTCTTTCTCATTGAAAATGGTAATTAGAAGAAATACTTATATACAGTAGTGCTAGAAATGAAACCGATCGTACCCAACTGTTATTTTTAGGGAATAGTTTTGGCTAAATTCATTATTTATATTTACAGGAATTCCCAACTAAACACAGAATAACTCTCCATAAAATAACACATTAATTTGTTTTCAGAATAAATTATGATTTTTTTTATTGGAGCAAAGAAGGGGAAATCTACAAGACGTAGTGCCGGACTTTACCGACTAAAAACCCCTCTCCGGGCACCGATCCGAAGATCATGGCCTAAGAGTAGTTAACCATAAAGGTTTAGGAAAATAGAAGGGAAAATTAAAGAGGTACGTAACAATCGCTACATAGTAAAGAAAAGATGTCCCAAAGAGACGCAGAAGTCTAGACAGCCAAGAGACAAGGTCTCTTGTATCTGTCGGATTCACAGGGTTGGATATCATGCAAGCATGCAATCTCCGGATTAGAGTGTTGAAAGATAGATCTCCGGAGATTGAGGGCATGCTATTTTCTCTGAGGCTATGAAATATGAAAAAATATGCAAGAATTCCGAAAAAAGTACAAGAAAAAATAACAATAACAGAGAAAACAGCATTACCAAGAAACCGTCTTCAAAAGTTCTATCAAAAAGGCTGAGGACTGGAATGTTCCCGTTGGAGTTTCACATATCTGTCTGTATATAAAGCAGTTACTTTCATTTTATGGAAAGTTTTCCACAGTATGGGCATACGTTTCAACTCATCTAACATCTGAGAATTAAGCACGTTTGTAGTAATTATAATATTAAAATTGTGCCGTAGTAGTTTTTGCTTATATTTTAATCTATAATTTATGACGGAAAATGTGTTTCCTAAATAATTATATTGTGTATATCTGTATATTTTTCCACTGAATAATTGGAGGTTGAAAAAATCGGCAATGTGTCGAAACCATTTTATAACACCAAACTAATATTAAAATATCGACATAAGTTAAACAAAGTAGTTTGTGGACCGTGGATTAAAACGAATTATAAGAAACGATATAACTGAATCACAATTTGGTGTTATATCAATACAATGTAAGAATCAAATCAAATTTGCTTGAGAGAAGACAACTTTTTTCTAAATTACATACTTTTGACATATGCCATAAAGAAACGTAATTTGACATGTTATTTTATTTTTTGACAAAAAATTCGTTGCTATTGATACTTGAAAGTTTGGAAGGAAGGAAAATAACGGAGCGATTTTTAATTAGGGATGTCTCAATATGATTATACGGCGTTGTAGTGCGTTGATTCAGTCAACCATAGGGGCGGTATATATAACACGATATTTTACACTAAAAACTCTCTGTACTCTGTAATATTGTATAACTTTGGTTAACTTTTGATATATATACAAATCGGGATTCATTTTTACAATTTCAAAGACATTTTAGTGTTTTGTTAATATATCATATGTCCTAACTTTATTTGAGTGAACTTTAAATATGATATGATATGGTAATATTTTGATCCAGCAAAATTAAAGCCCACGGGAAATTTTCATGTGGCTTGATTTCCGAGAATTTCATAATTAATTAACACTATTTGAAATCAGAGCTCTAAAATAGATATATTTCGTTATTAATGTAATTGTTACAATATTCCGCCTTGATTAACTGCAATAAATTATGTATCTAAGGGAATCCAAATTTAAAAAACAATAGAACACTTGTTGTAACATAGCATCTGTAATTTACAACTGTTCCCAAAACTTAATTTAAAATATTAACAATTTCAACATTCAAGAGATGCTGCGAAACTTTAGAACAGTAGGTGTCTCACCATTCAAAAAATCAACAACTACATACACGCCATTAATTTATTTCAGATGTAATTCATGAGGAATAACACATAATTTCTAATGAAAGTCAAATTTGATGATTAACATCAGTGAATCAAATTTAAATGTGTGTGGTTTAAATTAATGGTTAAGACTTGAATAATACTATATGGAATAAATAATGAAATTATTTATTAACAATTTCTTAAAACGAGAGAATAAGTTTATGAGAACTCTGGTTCTGTACGTGTGTTTTGACAACTAACTGTCAACTGATGTTGGAGTTATTTCATTTTGCTTGTTGGCCGATTTTATAATGGCCTTACCAAGTATACAAAGTTGTTATTCTAAATTGTCGAGATATTCTGAACACAGGATCCTATAATAATAATCGAGGAGCTATTTTCCTGTCACAGTTAACTGTGTGGCATTCTGCTGATATAATTTAATTTACAATGCGAAAAAATAGATATTTTAGCGTAAGCTTTATTTTCAAGAATAAGATTATTCTTGAAAATAAAGCTTACGCTATAACAGAGTCAAGAATTGAGACGCAATTTACTTAGAAAATCATTTATTTAGAATACCGATCAGACATGTAGTAGATGTTAAGATTCTGCATATAGCATATAGGTAAACCAAGTAAATTGTGTGTCACCTCTTGAATGTTTATCTTTCTTTTCAGTTATGTTTTACCTTATTGCACGGTAAAGTAGATTTTTTAGAAAAATACTACTTAATATGATCCCAGGTTCCTATAATCGCGATTATAAGATTAGCAACTAAGCAGAATGAAAATACCCCAACATGCCCAAGTTGTCTAATTTGTCAGCAAATTGTCAAAACGTGTGTAGTGGTTACGAGCTCTCAAGAAAACGTGGAGACACTTAAAATATATATGCACTAAAGTAGATGAAAATTTCATCAAAATTACAAATGATAGAGTTCTTAATTATAAATTTCATTTCAACAAAGATTGCAAATTTTTACACAGAAAATTGTGATTTGATTTTGTTTATAAATTGTGTTGTCATTATTTGAACTTGTCATCTAGACATGAGGAATCTAAATAAATTTTGACATAAAATTAGAAAAATTAGAAAGATTGGTATCTTAGTGTTGTTTGAGGGTAATAATCCAACCAAACGTGAAAGAGAGAAATTCAGTACCTAGTTGAAATTTGCCGCTCACTAATTCTTGCTTAAAGAATCAACTACGTGAATTATTTTTTGATTTAAAAAGGTGACATATTTAAACAGTTACAATAATAGGAACCTACTGTCCGAAGGTTCCGATTACGAGTCACTGAAATCAAATCAGTTGTAGATGTCTCGACGACATTTATTTTCCATCAAAGGAATACTGTCTGTGAATCTGTCAGATCATCAACATGTGAATAGAAATTGTTTTCATTAACTTTATACTTAAATGCAGAAATATATTTTGCTGCTAAGAGAGGTGGGGGATGAAATTGAAAACAAGTAACTTGCCTGATGTATATACACATAAATAAAATTTTAATTAATTAGTTATTACAAAATTAACGAACATTTTGGAGTGAGTGTTGTATTGAGTGACATTTTGCAATCTTTCATGTTTCAGTAGCAACGAAGGAAGATTACGTCACCTTATGATGTATGTCAGCCTGTCCAATTATAGGCAAGAGTTATGGTTAATTCAATTAAACCTAATTCGAAATATGTTGTTTGGAAACACATTGTCCTCTTTCAAATAAATTTGATTTGATCTTATATTGTATTAATATTACATCAAATTGTGGTTCAGTTATATTTTTTGTTATAATTCTATTTGTTTGAATCCACAGTGTCAACAAATTGACAGAGCAAAGAAATGTCGAGATGAGTTATAATAACTTTAATGGTAGAACTGTTCCGAATCAATTTCATCCTTATTTTTCAACTTACACTAAATGACTATAAATGTGGCTCCCAAATATTTAAATATAATATAACTTTCCAAATAAAACTACTTTGTTTAAGTTTTGTGGTTAATTTAATTAATTTTAACCTCCAATTAGTTAGTGGAAAGAAGTACTTAAATGATATATGCGACATAATTTTAGGAAACACATTTACTGATTACAGTACAGATTAAATTTTAAGGAAGAATAACTTCGTCACTATTCTAAAATTATAATTAGAATAAACAAGCTTAATTCTCATATGTACTATGAGTTATAACGTAGGTCCGTACTATCGAAAAATGGAACTCGAGATGGCGATGTGTGGGACAAGAATTGAACTTCTATCCAAAGAAAATTTCGACACGAGGTGGATTCAGGTAGAGGCGTTACTTACCAAAATCGATACCTGGGATTTCGTTAATGGTGAAGTATCAAAGCCAGTTATATGTCAGGGTGACACAAAAAGTGAATCAGCGCTTAAAACGTGGATGTAAATAAGATAAAAAGGTAAATGCGGACATAATCCTATGCATTAGCCCATCGGACCTCAAGAGTATCAAAGGATGCGAGATTCCCAAAGATTGAAATTGGAGTCAATCCATGCTTCAAATGGACCGGCACTATTGGAACAATTATTTTATATATTTTATATATAATATTTATTTAAGTATAAATAAAATTGGATAACGATAAATTACCCACGTGGTGTGACATATGTTAACGAGGTAAACAAGCAAGGATACCCTTTACTGACAGAGAAGTAAGAAGTAAGCAGTTACTGAATATTGTTCATTCAGACATCTGCGGACCAATGCGAGTCAGAACCAGTGGTGGATCAAGATATCTTCTAACATTTAGGTGTATTTTCTCATGTCAAAAGGAGAATTTCTTGAAATATGTAAGGAGTACTAAAGAACTGTCGAAAAACAAACTGGTAATGAAATTAAGAGAAAATTAGCTGAGAAATCAAGATCAAAGAATGCTAAGTGTTTTTTGGAATAGAAATTAACCAAAGCAAGAAAGGAGTAACACTTAAACAAAAAAAATATATTTTAGAGAAATTCAGAATGATAGATTACAATCCAGTTAAAACACCCTATGACTGCCACTCAAAAGTTAACAGAGATATAAAAATGTTTAAAGTCCCCACACGATACTGAGAATTAATTGGTAGTCTAATGTAGTCTAATGCAGCCGATCAAAACTGGGGCTTTACAATAATTAGCTGTGTCTTTCTGACAATCGAACCTGGATTTGAGGCGCTTTTTCAGTTTCTTATTTCACCGTTTTTGTCTCTTAATAGGAACTTATTCTGAAATGGAACTGGCGAAGTGCCGTGTGGTCCCAATAGGACTCTGAAGCACTCGAACTTCTTGCAGGCACGCTTGCTGTATTTCGCAATTCATGACTGCTAATTCAGTTATTAAATTGTTGATAGTACGAAAACCAAAACTTAATTCAGTTGTTTCTTGAATTGGTAACCAAGGTTACCAACCAAGTAAACAATTTTTTTTATTTGTCTGAATTTAGTTACTAACTAATTTCAGACAAAAGATGGACAGATTTCAGTAGTTGCTACCCAAACTTGGATAAATGACGATCGTTACCGCTGCCATTGGTAACGACAGAAAAGTCTTTTATTGTTAGCAACTTTTGTCAATTGTTCAAAGTGTGGTTAGCAACCAGGGAATATTGTTGATAGTAACAATTTTGGTGTGAGTTGTTTGTCATTCTTCTGTTTGAATTTAGTTATAATAGTTACCAAATTCGAAAGAGAAGGGTTGTTAATTTGGCTGGTAACATCGGTTACTAAATCAATAAACTATGTGTAGTGTCCGGAAAAGAGACAAGCTAAGTGAAAAACTCAATAAAACCCAAAAGTCTGCCGACGTTTCCAGAGGTACCCAATTTCCTTAGTGTTCAAATTTATGTATATTGAATTGTATTAAAGCATTGCATATTCTTCAGACAACAAAAGTATGTTTTACTTTTGATTAATATACATATCTCCTTCATTGCTGTTGGAACCTGAATATGTACAAAATGTAATTTGATTTCAAAACTGAACTTGAACAATTATTTGGTAACTTACAATTTCGTCGTTGAAAAGACGAAAACTACAAAAGAAATAAGTATTTACTCTTTACACGTGAGCTGTCTGTTTCATTTTTTAGCTTTCAATGCAAACACAAATTTAAACAATATCGTTTTGTCATGAAAATATTTTTGTTTATATTCAAAAAATAATAATAATTTTTTCCAGATTGATGTTTTTAATGAACTCAGAAGTCAGATTTATCTAGTAATAGAGGTCCTTATGATATTCCTTCTACGGTATCGAATGAATTGTGGATTATAATTAACAAAGCCTCTAACCATGAAATTTAACTTGTTTTTAAAATGTGCTTTATTTCCTAATGCACAGAAAAATTCATTTATTATACCTACCTTAAAGAATGGAGATAGTTTACTTGTAACAAATTTAGGCCTGTATGAAAAATGTTTTGTATTCCATAATTGTCCAAAAAAATTCATTTCCAAAATAATTATGCCATAGTTCCAAAATATTATAAATGAGAGTCAACACGGATTTTGCAAATGTAAATCTTCTACGACCAACCTTCTTATTTATAACAATTCGACAGTTATCATTTACAGGTTGATGTTGTTTATACAGACTTTTAAAAGGCATTTGATAGAATCTGCCATGATTTATTGTTTGCTTAACTAACTGGGCTGGAGTTGTCAAGTAAGTTTTCCACTGTAGATAATCATAACGATTGTAATATAAAGTGATTAGTTTTTAAAAAAAAATAAATCAACACTATTTTCGAAAGTTACACTTTAGGTAAAAGGTTTTAATGTATTATGTTTGAAATTTAGAAATGTGTAATAGATTAGGCGGTAGTTTATCTAGAAAAGTTGGTTTGGCTCAAACTAAAATGAATTTGCGTAAATGTAAAAGAAAAGCTGGTGAATATTCTGGTGCTGAAAGAGTTCAAACACAGAGGTTCAAGAATACAGATATTATTAAAAAGCACTGATTGCAGAACAATTTTTAAATGGGATGGACAGTAATTTAGCATATAAATTCCAGCTTAAAGTATGCGTTATTGTTGAAGAAGAAATTATGAGTAGAAATATTTAATCTTTCCATTTCTCTGTTAACATCATCTATTACTGACTAGTAATTAATAAGTTAACTTAGTTGTCACGCCCTTCCAAATTCTGTCAATGTCAAAACTTTTCGGGTTATTCATTAAACTCTCTAATACCCTCAAAAATTATTTCTTTTTACAAATTGCAAATTTAAATAAAGCATCCTAAGAACTCCATTTACAATTCAACGCATATGGAGAGTTACTACCACGATTTTAACACATTTTTAAAGCAAGTATGGAACATATAAGTAAAACAAGTAATCGTGTCTCACTTCTTGAATGTCTATAATAGTGTACGCGTTCCTTTTAATTATGTTGCCCTTGTTGCACTATAAAGTAGATATTTAGAAAAATACTGGTTAATAGGATCCCAGGCTCTGCGATGCTTTGTCGTATAAAATAACCTCTTTTTATAATCGATATCGCGATTATAAGATCAGCAATTAACCAGAACGAAAATATTCCAACATTAGTTGACTAAGTTGTCAGAGAGTTGTCAAAACGTGCGTACTCGTTAGGAACACTCAAGAAAACGTGGAGACACTAAAAATATATATGTAACAAACCAACAAAAAATGCTATTACTTATAAATTTCTACTGTAAAAAGATTGCAAATCTTTACGCGGAAAATTGTAGAATAGAAATCAATATTTTATGATTTGGTTTAAAAGTTGTGTTGACATTATTTGAACTTGTCATCCAAACATGAGGAATCTAAATAATTTTCGTCATAAAATTAGCAAATATGGAAACATTGGTATCTTAGTGTTGTGGGAGAGTGATAACCCAACCAAAAGTGAAAGAGAAAAATTGTCGCTCACTAATTCAAGCTGAAAGAATCAACCACGATAATTTACTGTTGATTTAAAAAAGTGAAATATTTAAACAATTACAATAATGGCAACTTTTTGTTTGAAGGTTTCGATTACGAGTCCCGAAAAATCATGGAAATCACGAACTTTCAAGTTTCAGTAGCAACGAAAGAATTTTGTTTATCAAATAAAAGAAAATAACATTTATGTTGCTAAGATTACGTTTCCTTGTGACATATGCCAGACGTTACAATATAAACAAAACATCCAATGTCCAATTAAACCATATTCGAAATATGTAATTTAAAAAAAGTTGCCTTCTTTCAAGTAAATTTGATTTCAGTAAGAAGAAATGCTAGTTGTGCCTATGTTGATGATGGCCTGTTATTCTCAATTGATGAATCAGAACTAAATTAATTTAAAAAAAAACTGAAAAACACATATTGGAATTAAAATAATGGAAACCCCAAGTAATTTTTTGGGAATGCAAATAGAAAGTTTTAGTATTTATGTGGAACAAATTTTAAACAGATTTGAAAAGACTAATGCTAGTCCTAATACTATTCCAGTCGACCCTCACATAACACAGCCTGTTCCGTCAAGTTTTACTTGGCGACCACCGCAAATAATCTGACTTAGAGACAATAAATCTGTTGCCAGTTTAGGAACACATAATACTTTTGGAAAAAGCACCTTTTTGTTTTGACCTTCATCGTCATAATGGTCCAACCTATACTTTGTTGTCTGCGACTCTGATTTTATGTATGACAGAGTCATATTTTCAAGCATGTTCTTACGTCTTGTCATGTGTGACGATGCACCGGAAGCCACTTGCCTTGGGTCATTTTGGCTGGATGTTGCCTCAAACACAACAGCATATGATGAACTACTTGCTTTTTGTTGAACATTCTTGGTCCTGGATTTGCATTTGAGGACTTTTATGACCTTACTTGTTACAAGTGTAGCACCTTGAATCCTTGGTTGTTGGTTGTTTTCTTGATAACTGACAATACTGTTGAGTCACTTTCAGGTTGTTTAACATCTTGTGATAGTTTTGATTTCACAGAAACTGAAGTTATCTTCATGCCGGAGCTTTCAATAGCAATAATCATTGGTTGATAGGATTCTAGTAGACTGGAGAGTAGCACTGTAAATAGCCATTCATCGTCAACTTCGAAACCAATGTTTCTGAGCTTGTGAGCAGTACACATTATTATGCTCACATATTTCTCTACGTTTTAACATGCAGTAAGTGAAGTATTACAGAGATCATGCAGCAGCCCATCACAGCGTGTCAACCAAGAATTATCCCATACTTATTTTGCAGTACTACTCTCTTGTATGTGCACGTAATTTATTGAGTCAACTAGTAAATTTATCTTAGTTTTTGCCTTTGAATCTCGTTTTGTGTCCACAATGACACATGTGGGGGGTTTTATGCAGTCCACAACTTCTATTACTGTAGATGTGTATTTACAGCAAATCGCTAGGTTACGTAATTATCTCGGCCGGTTAACTTTTCAATTAATGCCAATTGATTGTTTGCTGACAATTTAAGAACCCTTATTCCAGATGTTACGAGAAATCACCTTTCAAATGTCGTATTGACGTTTTAGGTTAACTTTATTACTTTTCTCAGTAAATAAGCCTTTCTGGGCTTAAAAGAATTTATTATTTCTCAAGAAAAATTTATATTTAAGAATTTAGTGTTAAAATTACAACTTAACTGTCCATAGGCGCACAATTCAAATTACAATTTTAACAGTTTATGTGTAGTTTTAGTGCACTCCTACCAGCTCATCGCATCAGTTACAATTGGCTTCCCAAGAGGAGATGAAACATTATTTGTTTTAAGTAGTGTCAAAATTTTTCATTCTTTATAATAGTGTAAGCTACATTGCGCTGTAAATTAGATTTTTTTTAGAAGAATGCTTCAAGTAAACTAATTAGGGTTAACAAGACAGCATTAAGTTAACTAAGGAAAGCATATTATTATATTTAGTTCGCATCAGTATTATTTATACGATCCACATTCCGCACATTTTGGCAGATTGAAATAACCTCTTTCCGTAATTCGCCAAAGAGCATTATGGGATCGGATACCGAACAAAACAAAATTACACAAAGATCAGTTGTTAAGATTGTCAATGAGTTGTCAAAGAATACGAACCGTATTCCATATCAGTCTTCAGAACTTTGCCAAACTAATTTAAGTGTTTCTTTTCTATGAAGCCTTTTTTCTAAATGTTAGTGTATTGATCTTTTTGCTTTAATTCAATTCAATATACATAAATTTGAACACTGAACAATTTCTAACATTATCTCAATCATCTAAATCTTATCAATATTAAAATTTGCCCTAATGTGTATTATTTATTTCCTTGAAAAATATTACTTTTTACCAGTGTGCGTTTATATTCGGATTCAAACTCAGATAAATTTTTATTTATTTATAGATTTTATTATAATTAACCATGAGTGACAATAAAGTATGTATCTAAGGACATTTATTTAAAATTTAAAAAACAAAAGAAAACTTACTGCATTGTCCCGGATGTGAATCGGGACGGTCTCAGTCGGGGATCGTCGTATCGGTACGGATATTCGAACCGGCACGACTTGGGCGCCGTGTCTGAAGGACAAAACTGGTGGGGTGCATATATACATATATATATATATATATATATATCATCAGTTATCAGTTACTAAATCAATAAACTATGTGTAGTTTGAGGAGAAAAGACAAGCCAAGTGAAAATCTCAATAAAACCCAAAAGTCTGCCGGCGCTTCAAGAGGCCTTAAGATTAAAATATCGGAACTAGAGGGTGAACTACAACGAATGAAAGTATGTAATGCAGTAAGCTGTCTGCTAAACTGCAGACACCTTCGGTAAATCCTGGAAATACTCCTACTTCTAACACCAATCCTTTCTCCCAACTAGCCACTCCACACCTCCGAAACGCAAAAGTTTTCCACGAAGTGGGTCACGCCTATAAAGGTGATGTCGAAATCGTCTGATGATGACGCACCCCTGTGCTCACCGAAAAGACATGAAAGTACTGGAAGTCTTTATATCCATTAAGGTCAAAAGCCAAAAGTGAATAATTGGAACAGTTTACCAGCATCTGGTTCTGATTTTTATTCCAATCATTGTGCATCAGTGGATATATTTTTAGTAACTGGAGATTGAAACCTGCCCCGAGTGAATTGGACTAATGATGAGTATAGTGTTTTCATGAGTTCTGAGGTTTACTCATTAAACTATCACTTATCATTGGTTGATTGGGATTTACTTTTTAGCAATATGGATGTTAATGATTGTGAGCACAAATCTTATGAAATTTTATAAAATATGTTCCAACTTGATCTACCTGTAAAAATATTTAAGAACTATGTTTCTTAAGTTGTTCTATAAAGGGCTTATGACATTAACAATTCGTTATTCCTTTGCAGATATTTGAATTTCGTTGTCATAAACAAATTTAAATATTTTTCATAAAATCAAGTAGCACAAAAAGATTTCTTTATTTGGTTACCACCAAACTTTAATCAGTTCATATCGAAACATACCTCTCTTATACATAATTTGTTTTCAGAATAAATTCAATAAATTAAGATTGAAATCTGAAAGTACTATGTAAAAGGCAAATGGTGAAAAGATTCTAGTGGTCCAAGAATTGGATTTAATTGTACGTATAATTTTCATCTGTATTCAAGATTTTTATAATTAATGACATATTTTATGCTAAAACACACACAATTAAATTATTTAATTTAAATAGAAAACAAATAAACTATTTCGACGATTCGTTGGACATCAGGAATTAGTTACACATTGACAGACTGATTACTATCATATAAATGAAGATGAAATGAGCTATGACAAAGCCACACGATATCGGGAAATATGAAAAAAAAATCCAAGAAATCAAAAAAAGTACAAGAAAAAATCCCAATAAAGAAGAAAACAGCATTACCAAAAGTTCTACCAAAAAGGCTGAGGACTGGAATGTTCCCTTTGGAGTTCCACATATCTGTCTGTGTATAAAGCAGGTACTTTCATTTTGAGAATTAAGCATGTTTATAATAATTATAATTTTATAATAGTGGCGAAGAAATTTTTCCTATTGTAATCTGTACTTTATGACGGTAAATGCGTTTCCTAAATAATTATGTTTATATCATAAATAATTATGTCGTATATAGCTGCAAATCTTTCTACTGAATAATTGGAGGTTGAAAAAATCGACAATGTGTCGAAACCATTTTATAACACCAAACTAAATTGTCGACTTAAGTTAAACTAAGTAATTTTATTTGTAAAGTTAAGTTATATTTAATTATTTGTGAATCTCATTTATAGTCTTCCAGTGTAGGTTGAAATATAAGGATGAGATTGATTCGAATCTGTTCTACCATCAACAATATTATAACAAATCGAAAAATCATCACGATATTCCTTTGCTCTGTCAATTTGCTGACAATTAGAATGAGAATTATAAGAAAAGATATAACTGAACCACAATTTGGTGAAATACAATATAAGAATCAAATCAAGTTTTGCTTGGGAGAAGACAACTTTTTTTCTAAATTAAATACTTCTGACATATGTCATAAGGGAACGTAATCTTAGCAACATAAATGTTTTTTTTTTTGACAAACAATTGGTTGCTATTGAAACTTGAAATAAATGTAGACGAGAGATCTGCAACTGATTTGATTTCAGTGACTTTCAGGACACGTAATCTAAACCTTCAGACAGTAAGTTGCTATTTTTGTAACTGTTTAAATATTTCACCTTTTTAAATCAACAGTAAATTCACGTAGGTGATTCTCTCAGCTTGAATAACTGAGCGACATATTTCAACATTGAAATTTTCTTTTTCAACATTGGTTATCACCCTCAAATGATATACTAATCTTTCCATATTTGATAATTTTATATCGCAAATTATTTAGATTCCTCATGTCTGGATGACAAATTTAAATAATATCAACACAACTTATAAACCAAATCGTAAAATAGTAATTTCTATTTTACAATTTTCTGCGTAAAAATTGATTTGCAATCTTTGTTCGGTTGAAACTTATAATTAATGGCTTTATCATTTGCAGTTCTGCTAAAATTTTCATCTACTTTGGCGCATATATATTTTTGGTGTCTCCATATTTTCTTGACAGTATGCGTGTTTTGACAACACACTAACAACATCGAGAACTAAAGATGGAGTATTTTCGTTCTGCTTATTCGCGATACTGATCATAGAATGAAGGTATTTTATACTACCAAACATCGCGGACCCTTGTATCCTATTAAGCAGTATTCTTCTAAAATATCTGTAATAATAATAATTATAATATCATAATTGAAAAGAAAGTTTATGCTCCTATAGACATTCAAGAAGTGAGACACAATTTACTTGCTTTACCTATATGCTCCATCCTTGCTTTAAAAATATGTTAAAATCGTGGTAGTAACTCTCCATATGCGTTGGGATGTAGATGGAGTTCTTAGGATGCTTTATTTAAATTTGCCATCTGTAAAAAGAAATAATTTTTGAGGGTATTGCAAAAATTATTTTCAAAAATTGATTAAATAAATCATATTGTGGAAGAGACTGAAAAACACAGTGACCAAAGGTTTTTTCGAAAGAAGGAAAATAACGTAGCGATTTTTAATTAAGGATGACTCAATTTGATTATACGGCGTTGTAGTGCATTGATTCAGTCAACCAAAGGGGCGGTATATATAACACGATATTGTACACTAAATACTCTCTGTACTATGTAATATTGTATAACTTTGATATATATACAAATCGGAATTCTTTTTTACAGTTTCTAAGACATCTTGGTGTTTTGATAATATATCATATGCCTAACTTTACTTAAATGAATTTTAATATGATTGGTAATATTTTGATTCAGCAAAATTAAAGCCCGCGGGAATTTTTCATGTGACTTGATTTTCGAGAATTTCATGACTAATTAACACTATTTGAAATCAGGGCTCTAAAATAGATATATTTTGTTATTAGTGTAACTGTTCCAATATGATTGATTAACTGCAATAAATTATGTACCTAAGAGAATTCAAATTTAAAAAACAATACAACACTTATTGTAAATTAGTAACTGTTATTTACAATTATTCCTACAACTTAATTTGAAATATTAACAATTTCAACATTCAAGAGATGCAGTAAAACTTGAGAACACTAGGTATCTCATCATTCAAAAACTCAACAACTACATACACGCCATCAATTTATTTCAGATGTAATTCATAACACATAATTTCTTAAAAGAGTCAAATTTGATGATTAACATCAATGGATTGATTTTAAATGGAAAATGTGTAGGGTTTAACATAATGGTTAAGGCTTGACTAATACCATATGGAATAAATAATGAAATTATTTACTAACAATTTCTTAAAACAGGAGAATAAGTTTTTGAGAGACTCTGAAGCCGATGTCGTTTGTCTGCAAGAAACATTCCTAAAACCGGACATGGGATTCTTTATCCCAGGATACTCTATCCTCCGGGCTGGTGGAGGGGTTGGCATTCTGATCCGGAACTCCATCAGGCACCAGAGGATCGATACGTCCCTCTTTCTGGGCGAGTCGATTGGAGTCGAACTCGCCCTAGAAAGTGGTCCGCTTAGTCTCGGCTTATGTTCGACCGACTGAGAGAGTTTCCTGACTCAATCTCCCGTCCATCCTGCATACCAACTGTCGTACAGTCATTGCTGGGGACTTCAACAGTAAGCACACAGCGTGGGGTTGTGTAAAATCTAACACCAACGGCGGTTTCCTGCTGCGGGCGTCACTGGACTACCGGTTCTCGGTGGAAACCACCGAGACGCCAAACCACTTCCCTGATAGTCCTTCATGCCGATCTGATATCCTTTCCATTTTCCTCTGCAAAAACATCACAGAGGTGCCGGAGGTCATTAACCACCAGGTGTTGTCTTCGGACCACAACCCGATCTCCCTGGCACTTAACGAGAATTGTTGCCAGTGGGAGCCTCGTAAGAGGAAAACCAACTGGTTGCAATTCCGTTATTTAATGGAAACCACCGATTTGCGGTGCAGGAACTCTGAAAGGGATATAGACGGTGAAGTGGATAGGCTGTCAAATGACATCCTGACAGCCTTAGAACGGTCGACGCATGCTTGCCCTAACATCTGCAAGCAGCATAGTCTTCCTGGCGAGGTTGTCACCCTCATCAGGAAGAAAAACCGTAGCAGGAAACTTTGGCAGCGTACTCGGGACCCCTTCATCAAGGCCCGGTACAACGCCCTGAGCCGTGAGGTCCGGGCCTGCCTGCTTGAAATCCGGAGCTCCTCGTTCCAGGAGTTCATAGCAGAGGCCGAACTCCATCCTCGTCGGACCTGGAAAGTCATAAGGTCTATCCGAGGGAGGCGTATGCGCTATCCGCACCTTGTTCATGATGGCATCAAAGTCGTCCTGGACAAGGATAAAGCGGAGGTGAGCGGCAATGCTCTCCAAACGCCAGTCTTCCTGGGTTTGTTGTAGAGCACAACTCCATCAGCCGTCAGGTGGACTCTATGACTTTCCCAAAACCTGATAGTGACATTCTTCCTACTTCTCCCAGCGAAGTCAGAGGTATCCTTAAAGCCCTCAATAACCGGAAAAGTCCCGGCCCAGACACCATCCCCAACGTGCTACCATTCAGGTGGTAATGCTTACTAACATTATAAATGCGATGCTCCGTCTCCACTACTTCCCGTCGGCATGGAAGGTGGCGACGGTAGTGTCCATTTTAAAACCCAACAAACCTGCCCACCTTGCTAGCAGTTATCGTCCCATTAGCCCTTTCTTCGCTAAGCAAGGTGGCGGAGCAGGTTATTCGGACTCGGCTTGAGGAATTTATGGCTGACCAGCACATCCTGCCGAACGCTCAGTTTGGATTTCGTCGAGGCCATGGAACCGGTCATCAGATTTTGCGAGTGACCGAGGACATGGCTGGAAGGCGTAACAAGGGGCAGCATGGTA
Organism: Aethina tumida; assembly: GCF_024364675.1. Taxonomy (NCBI): domain Eukaryota; kingdom Metazoa; phylum Arthropoda; class Insecta; order Coleoptera; family Nitidulidae; genus Aethina; species Aethina tumida. Next base: position 25,742,810 of record NC_065435.1, on the reverse strand, counting down.
CCATGTTGCTCCTTGATGTCAAGCAGGCATTTGACAGGGTTTGGCACGCTGATCTAATACACAAACTGGCTTCGTTAAATTTTCCTTCTTATCTGATCGGCACTATCCGCTCTTTCCTTTCCAACCGCTCCTTTCGTTCCAGGGTTGGAAGCGAGTTCTCTTCTTCGAGAACTATTACCGCTGGTGTCCCGCAAGGCTCCAAACTATCTCCTACTCTCTTCAATCTCTATTGTAGCGACATACCATCTTGTCCTAGAGTTACTATAGCAATGTATGCCGATGACGTTGCTTTAATTAGCTCCCACAGATGTACAGTTTATGCGGAGATCCATATTAGGAACTTCCTGCCTAAACTGCTCTGTTGGTACTCTCGATGGAGATTGGAGATCAATCGTTCTAAATCCGAAGCTATCTTCTTCTCAAATCGACGAAGGTTGCCACCTAAATTCCTTATCAATGATCACCAAGTTGAGTGGAGTCCCAGCGCCAAGTACCTGGGTGTCATACTTGACAAGAAACACAGTTTCTCTCGCCAGGTCGCTTTGGTAAAGTGGAAAGCTCTAGCAGCCTTTGTTGCTTTGAAATCTTTCTTCCTTTCTAAACGTCTTTCCTCTTTAGTTAAGCTGCGTGTTTTTAACGCGACAGTCCACTCTCTTTTCACTTATGCTTTTCCTATATGGGGCACCGCCGCCCCTTGGCTCATTAGGTCCCTGCAAGGGACCTACATGTGACTAGTGAGGTCGGCCCTTGGTGTCCCATACTATATTCGTAACAGACAAGTCTGTTTCGAATACAACATTTCCTCTCTTTTGGAGCTGCGGCGCAAACATGCCCTCAATCTCCGGAGATCTATCTTTCAACACTCTAATCCGGAGATTGCATGCTTGCATGACATCCAACCCTGTGAATCTGACAGATGCAAGTGACCTTGTCTCTTGGCTGTCTAGACCTCTGCGTCTCTTTGGGACATCTTTTCTTTAGTATGTGGCGGTTAGCTGCAAACCTCTTTAATTTTTTCCTTCTCCCTATTTTCCTAAACCTTTATGGTTATACTCTTAGGCCATGATCTTCGGATCGATGCCCGGAGAGGGGTTTTTAGTCGGTTAGTCCGACACTGCCTTCGACATCCAACAGAATGCGTCTTGTATATTTTCCCCTATTTGACCCAATAAAAAAAAAGAGAACTCTGGACTTGTACGTTTGTTTTGACAACTGACTGACAACTGATATTTCAGTTATTTCATTTTGCTTGTTGGTCGATTTTATATTGGCGATACCAAATATAGAAAGATGATATTCTAAATTGTCGAGATATTCTGAACACAGGATTCTATAATAATAATGGAGGAGCTATCCTCCTGTGACAGTTAACAGAGAAACATTCTTCTGATACAATTTAATTTACAATGCGAAAAAACATCTTATAATTGAAAATAAAGCTTACGCTATAACAGAGTCAAGAATTGAGACACAATTTTCTTAGAAAAGCATTTATTTGGAATACCGATCAGACATGTGTTAGATGATGATATTCTTCCAGGTAAATAGAAAGGAAGAATGTATGAATATTGAATGTGTTTCTTTTGTTTGATAAACAAACTGCCTTCGTTGCTAATGAACCCAGATTATGTACAAAACTATTCTTTGGTAAATTTACCTTCTAAACTTGTTCATTTAGTTATTGCGAAGAGCACAAAAAACTTGAGCAACTTTTATTTATCTTCTAAAGGGTTCTTATCCCATCAAATAACATTCGCAAAGTTCAATTTATATTGTGCATCACAATCTTCAAGTTTTGATTCACCACCACGATTTGAACTTTATTTTAAAGCAAGTATGGAGCATGTAGGTAAAGTAAATTGTGTTTCACCTCTTGAATGTTTATAAAGATTTTTTAGAAAAATACTACTTAATAGGATCCCAGGTTCCTATAATCGCGATTATAAATCAGCAACTAAGGCCAAGTTGTCCAATTTGTCAGCTCTCAAGAAAACGTGGAGACACTTAAAATATATATGCACAAACGTAGATGAAAATTTCAACAAAATTACAAATGATACAGCTATTAATTATAAATTTCATCTGAACAAAGATTGCAAATCAGAAAATTGTAAAGTGGAAATCACTTTTTCATGATTTTGTAAATAAAATGTGTTGACATTATTTGAAGTTGTCATCTAGAGATGAGGAATCTAATTAAATTTTGACATAAAATTAGCAAATTTGGAAAGATTGGTATCTTAGTGTTATTTGAGGGTAATAATCCAACCAAACGTGATAGAAAAAATTCAGTACCTAGCTGAAATTTGTCGCTCACTAATTCTTGCTTAAAGAATCAACTACGTGAATTAACTTTTGATTTAAAAAGGTGAAATAATTAAACATTTACAATAATAGCCACCTACTCTCTGAAGGTTTCGATTACGAGTCACTGAAATCAAATCAGTTGCAGATCTCTCGTCGACATTTATTTTGAATCAAAGAAATACTGTCTGTGATTCTGCAGATAATTAACATGTGAATAGAAATTGCTTTTGTTAACATTGTTAACTTTATACTTAAATGCCGATATATACTTTGTTGCTAAGAGAGGTGAGGGATGTCGTCTTTCAAGTCTTGCATTTTATTAATATTACATCAAGTTGTGGTTCAGTTATATTTTTTGGTATAATTCTATTCGTTTGAATCCACAGAGTCAACAAATTGACAGAGCAAAGAAATATCGAGATGAGATGAGTTATACTAAATGGTAGAACTGTACCGAATCAAATTCATCCTTATATTTCAACCTACACTAAATGACCATAAATGTGATTCCCAAATATTTATATATAATATAACTTTCCAAATAAAACTACTTTGTGTACCTTTAAGTTATGTGATTAATTTAATATAAGTTTGGTTGTTAACAAATGGTTTCGACCCATTGTCGATTTTTTTAACCTTCAACTATTCAGTGGAGGTACTTAAAAGTTATATGCAACATATTTTTTTAGGAAACACATTTAGTGATTACAGTACAGATTAAAATTTAAGGAAAAATTACTTCGGCACTAATCTAAAATTATAATTGCTATAAACAAGCTTCATTCACAGATGATAGATGAGTTGAAACCTAGATCCACACTATGGAAACATTTCCATAAAATGAAAGTACTTGCTATATACAGAGATAGAAATGTGGAACTCAAACGGGAACATTCCAGTCCTCAGCCTTTTTGGTAGAACTTTTGAATACGGTTTCTTGGTAATGATGTTTTCTTCTTTATTGTGATTTTTTCTTGTACTTTTTTCGGATTTCTTGGATTTTTTTTCATATTTCATAGCCTCAGAGAAAATATTTGCCGATGTCGTCAGGTTTTGTCGTGGCTCATTTCATCTTCATTTATATGATGGTAATCAGCCTTTCCATGTGAACGCAACTCCTCGTGCCCAACGAATCGTCGAAATACTTTAAAAATGATATATAAAATTAATATTAAATATTAATTTTATTATATATACCAATTTTATTTGTTTTTCATTTAATTTAAATAATTTAATTGTGTGTTTTAACATAAAATATGTCATTAATTATAAAAATCTTGAATACAGATGAAAATTATACTTACATTTAAATCCAATTCTTGGGCCACTAGAATCTCTACACCATTTGCCTTTTGCATCGTACTTTAAGATTTCAATCTTAATTTATTCTGAAAACAAATTAATTAGGTATTAATGTGTTGTTTTAAGGAGCGTCATATACATGAAAGTACTTATTCTTTGTTTAGTTGGGAATTCCTGTACGTAAATTAATGAATTTAGACAAAAATATTCCCTAAAAATAACAATTTGATACGATCTGTTTCATTTCTAGCATTACTATACACAAGTATTTCTTCCGATTATCATTTCCAATGAGGCAGGGACTCATTAATAAAAGCGAGAATAGAATACCTGATTTTATGAACAAAATTGAAATTAGTTTATGACAACGAAATTCAAATGTCTACAAATGAATAACGAATAGTTAATGTTATAAGCTCTTTAGAGAACAACTTAGGAAACTTAGTTTTTAATTTTTTTACATGTAGATAAAGTAGGAACATATTGTATAGAATTTCATAAGACACAATCAACCAATGATAATTGATAGTTTAAAGTGTAAACTGAGGTAAACTCATGCAAACACTATACTTACTCATCATTGGGCCAATTCACTCGAGGCAAGTTATGTTAGAATATCTAGACATCGTGTATAACGGTTGTGATGACAACGGAGAATAAAAACAACAGAAGATCGTAGTTATAGAAACAGAGTTAAGTTGTAAGAGCAGAGTTAGTTGTATACAGCCCACCAATGTTGTAAAATAGTCAATAAGCGTTTTACTGAGTACCTTGCATTATCATTCCACGTCGCCTTGTAAGCAGGCATATTCTAACTATTAACTTTTGTATTTTGACCTTAATGGAAACAAATACTTCCAGTGCTTCCGTGTCCTTTAGGTGAGCACAGGGGTGCGTCGTCTGGATTTCGAGAACACCTCCATAGGCGTATCCCACTTTGTGGAAGACTTCTGCGTTTTGGAGGTGTGGGGTGCCTGGTCGGGAGGAAGGATTGGTGTTAGGGTTAGAAGTAGGAGTACTTCCAGGATTTACCGATGGTATCTGAAGCTTAGCAGACAGCTTAATGCATTACTTACTTTCATTCGTTGTAATTCACCCTCTAGTTCCGAGATTTTAATCTTAACGTCTAGTTTTCAGGTACCTCTTGGCATATCTTTTTCGCGGACTCTACACATGGTTTATTGGTTTAGTAACCGAGGTTACCAGCCAAACTCTTCTCTTTTGTCTGAATATGGCAACTCTTATAACTAAATTCAAACAGAAGGACGAACGTTATCTCTAACTCCATTTGGGGGTCTGATGTCGGTGTGGCGCTTTGCCGAATTTTGCTGTTGTTACTTACTTTAGATAGTTAACTCTTTCGGAACTTCGAACGGAGTCGTGCTCAGGGTTTACCGCGCGGTTGACCTTTCTTTCTGCCAATAGAACCTGGATTTGAACCGCCTTTTCCTTTGCTTCTTTCACGGTTTTTGTCTCTTAGTATGAACTTCTTGTGGAACGGAACTGCCGATGTGCCGTCCGGTTCCAATAGGATTCGGAACCACTCGACCTTTTGCAGGCACACTTGCTGTTTTCGCATTTCATTATCGCTAATTCGGTTATTAAACTGTTTATAGTACGAAAACAAAAATTTAATTCAGTTGTTTCTTGGATTGGTAACCAAGGTTACCAGACAAGTAAACAAATTTTTTCATTTGTCTGAATTTGGTAACTAACTAAATTCAGACAAAAGAGGGACACTAAATAAAAACAAAAATATCACTACAAACACTTTTGAAAACTGAGGTGTGAGTCGATGTTACAAGAAAACTAATCGTTTATTATATTATTACAAAGTGTGCACTCGGCTAGAAACGTCAAAGACTAAAAACTAAGAACTAAAAACCCTTCGTAGCATGACGCTTGCGTTAGGGCATCCATACAGAGGGGTTCCAAGTATCAATGTGCAATTTCATTCCTTAACAAACACTTTTCCGTAGTTGCTACTCAAATTTGGATAAATGACGATTGTTACCGCTGCCATTGGTAACGACAGAAAGGTCTCTTATTGTTAGCGACGACTTTTGTCAATTGTTCAAAGTGCAACCAGGGAATATTGTTGATAGTAACAATTTTTGTTTGAGTTGTTCGTCCTTCCTCTGCCTGCATTTGGTTATAATAGTTACCATAATCGAAAGAGAAGAGTTGTTAACGCTAATCCCAAATCTTTATCCCAACCAGCCACCCCCACTCCTGCAAAGTCTTCCAGCTCCAAAACGCAGGAACTCGGTCACCCCCAAGGAGGTGATGTCGAAATTGTCTAACTACGATGCGCCAGTTATGGTTCAGTATTCAAATTTATGTATATTGAATTGTATTAAAGTATTTTAGACCAAGTACACTAAGAATTAGAAGAGACTTCTCATAGAGAAGAAAATTTTAAATTGGTTTGGGAAAAAACAGCGCTAATGATTAGCCGTCTCAGATCTCAGTTTCGGTTAATATTTTTTGACAGCTCATTGACAATCTTGGCGACTGATCTTTGTGTAATTTCGTTTCGTTTGGTGTCCAATAATATAATGCTCTAAAGGCGAATTACTGAGAGAGGTTATTTCAATTTGTCAAAATATGCAGAAAGTAGGAAGGTCCTAATTATGTGATGTGAATTTATAAGTTTAACAAAATTGAAAAAAAGCAGCTAAAAAAGATGTTTAAGTTTTATTATTATCTTATCAAAGAAAATATATAAAATTTTGATATTTGTTAGGAATAGCAATGTCTAATTAACAATTCACACACTTTTGTCGATGCATATTCTTCAGACAACAAAAGTTTGTTTTACTTTTGATTAATAAACATATCGCCTTCATTGCTGTTGAAACCTGAATATGTACAAAATATCATTTGATTTCAAAACTGATCTTGAACAATTATTTGGTAACTTCTTAAAATTTCGTCATTGAAAAGACAAAAACAAAAGAAATAAGTATTTACACTTCGTTAGCTGTTTGTTTCACTTTTTTGCCTTCAATGCAGACACAAATCTAATATTTTTGTTTACATTCAAAACGTAATTATAATTTTGTCCAGATGGATGTTTTCAATGAACTCAGAAGTCTTTATTTATCTAGTAATAGAGGTCCTTATGATATTCTTTCTACAGTATTGAATGAATTGTGGATTTTCATTAACAAAGCCTCTAACAATGAAACTTAATATGTTTTTAAAATCTACTTTATTTCCTAACGTACGTAAAAAATCATTTGTTATACCTATCTTAAAGGATGGAGATAGTTTACTTGTTGTTTTCCAAGATTGTCCAAAAAAATCATTTCCAAAATAATTATGCCATAGTTCCAAAATATTATAAATGAGAGTGTACATGAATTTTCCAAATATAAATCTTCTGCGACCAACCTTCTTATTTATAAACTCTCGACAGTTGGTGCTCTTGAAAATCATTTACAGGTTGATGCTGTTTATACAGACATTTAAAAGGCATTTGATAGAATCTACCATGATTTATTGTTTGCAAAACTAAATGGGCTGGATTTGACAAGTAATTTTTCCACTGTAAATAATCATAACGATTGTAATGTAAAGTGATTAGTTTTTATAAAAAAATTAATCAACACCATATTCGCAAGTTATACTTTAGATAAAAGATATTAATGTAATGTGTTTGAAATTTAAAAATGAGTAATAGATTGGGCGGTAGTTTTTCTAGAAAAGTTGGTTCGGCTCAAGCTAAACTGAATTTGGGTAAATGTAAAAGAAAAGCTGAAGAATATCTTGATGCGTTTGCCCACACATTAAAGTAGCTTTTTACACAAATACTGCTGTAGGATAACAGGTTTTGCGATGTTTTGTCGTACAAAATAACCTCTTTCCATAATCGGTATCGCGATTATAAGTACAGCAATTAAGCAGAACGAAATACTCTCACATTAGCTGTCAAAATTGCCAGAGTTGTCAAAACGTGCGGACTCCTTAGGAACTCGTTAGGAATATTTAAACAATTACAATAATGGCAACTTGATGCCATTATTGTGGAGATGTCGATTACTAGTCCTGAAAGTCACGGAAATCAAATTAGTTGCAGATCTATCGTCGACATACAAAAACTGTCTGTGATTCTGATAGATATTTAACATGTGAAAAGAAATAGTTTTTGTTAACTTTGTTAACTTTATATTTCCATTAGAATAGATTGCTGCTAAGAGAAGTTCCAACTATTATAATTTAGTTTGAATATGTGATACGGACGACGTGAGGGATGAAATTGAAAACAGGATAACTAGATGTATATACACATAAATAAAATTTTAATTAATTAGTAATTACAAAACTAAACGAACATTTGGGAGTGGGTGTTGGACTGAGTGACATTTTACGAACTTTCAAGTTTCAATAGCAATGAAGTAATTTTGTGTATCAAATAAAAGAAAATAATATTTATGTTGCTAAGATTACGATTCCTTGTGACATATGCCAGACGTTAAAATATAAACAAAACATCCAATGTCCAATTGAACCTTATTCGAAATATGTAATTTAGAAAAAAGTTGTCTTCTTTCAAGTAAATTTGATTTGTTTCTTCCATTTCTTCTTTTATTGATGATCCTTGGTCCTGGATTTGCATTTGAGGACTTTTATGACCTTACTTATTACAAGTGTATCACCCTTACTTACTTTGTTTCTTGTGGTTGGTATTGTTGACTGAGAATACTGTTGAGTCACTTTCAGGTTGTTTAACATCTTGTGATAGTTTTGATTTCACAGAAATTGAAGTTATCTTCATGCCGGAGCTTTCAATAGCAATAATCATTGGTTGATAGGAGGACTCTGGTAGACCGGAGAGTAGCAATGTAACTAGCCATTCATCGTCAACTGCGAAACCAATGTTTCTCAGATTGTGAGCAGTACACATAATTTTGCTCACATATTTCTCTACGTTTTGACATAGAGTAAGTGAAGTATTATTGAAATCACGCAGCAGCCCATCACAGCGTGTCAACCAAGAGTCATCAAATACTTATGAAAACGTATCCCATACTTCTTTTGCAGTACTACTCTCTTGTATGTGCACGTAATTTATTTAGTCAACTAGTAAATTTATCTTAGTTTTTGCCTTTGTGTCTCGTTTTGTGTCCACAATGACACATGTGGTGGGGTCTATGCAGTTTCACAACTCCTCTTGCTGTAGGTATGATTTTTGAGCAAATTGTTACGTTACGTAATTATCTCGGCCGGTTAACTTTTCAATTAATGCCAATTGATTGTTTGCTGACAATTTAAGAACCCTTATTCCAGATGTTACGAGAAAACACTTTTCAATTGTCGTATTGACGTTTTAGGTTAACTTCATTACTTTTCTCAGTAAGTAAACCATTCTCGGCTTCCCTGGGCTTTTCTGGCTTCATAACCTGTTAATTTTTCTTAAAAGAATTTTTTATTTCAGGAGAAAAACTTATATTTAAGAATTTAGTGTTAAAATTACAACTTAACTGTCTACAGACGCACAATTCAAATTACAATTTTATCAGTTTATGTGTAGTTTCTACAGGTCATCGCATCAGTTACAATTGGATTCCCAAGAGGAGATGAAACATTATTTGTTTCAAGTTGTGTTATAATTTTCCTTTCTATGTAATAGCGTAAGCTACATTGCGCTGTTAATTAGATTTTTTTGAGAAGAATGCTTCAGGTAAACTACTTTGGGTTAAAAAGACAGCATTAAATTAACTGAGGAATGCATATTATCGGAATTTGTAAGCTGGGTCATCTCCTTGATTAGTATTTATATGATCCCATTTTTCGCACTGAAATATCCTCTTTCTGTAATTCGTCAAAGAGCATTATAGGATCGGACACCAAACAAAACAAAATTACACATAGATCAGTTGTCAAGATTGTCAGTGAGTTGTCAAAAAATACGAGCCGAAACTGAGACTGAGACGGCTAGCCATAAGCGCTACCAAATAATTTCATTCATTTAGAAACGTTAAATAATTACTTTAATAACAAGGTTATATAAATGTTTGTGATTTAAAGTACTGTAACCTGTATTCCATTTCTATCTATACAGTTCTGCCATACTAATTTAAGAGTTTATTTTCTATGAGAAGGCTCTTCTAATTCTTAGGGTACTTGGTCTAAAATACTTAAATACAATTCAATATACATAAATTTCAACACTGAACCATAAATGGTTCACAATTTCGACATCACCTCCTTGGGAGTGACCGAGTTCCAAGAAGTCTTCTGAGTTTTGGAGCTGGGAGACTTTCCAGGGGATGCAAGGGTGGCTATTTGGGATAAAGATTTTGGATTGGCGTTAGGAGTAGGGGTACTATCAGAGTTTACCGATAGTATCCCTAGTTTAGACGACAAAGCTGTGTAAGCACTCTTTCACTCTCTGTATCTCACATTCTAGTTCCAAAATTTTATTCCTAAGGAAATCGGGTACCTCTGGAAACGTCAGCAGACTTTTGGGTTTTATTGAGTTTTTCACTTAGCTTTTCTTTTTTCCGGACCCTACACATGGTTTATTGGTTTAGTAACCGAGGCTACAAGCCAAATTAACAGCTCTTCTCTTTCGATTATGGTAACTATTATAACTAAATTCAGACAAAAGAAGGACGAACAACTCAAAAAAAATTGTAATTTTCAACAATATTCCCTGGTTGCTACCCACAATTTGAACAATTGACAAAAGTCGCTAACAATAAGAGACTTTTCTGTCGTTATCAATGGCAGAGGTAACGATCGTCATTATCTCTCGGGCAGTCCCGCTCCACAAGCCAGTGGTGGCGGGAGGCCGACGGATCAACTGCAAGCCCAATCCTCACCCAGGGAGGTTCTAGGACCTTCCTCAGATTGGGCTTGTTCTTCCGGGAACCAGTTGACAGGGGGCTGGCATCTCTGTCAGTCCCGTCTTCTGGTTCAACTTCACCCGTGTATGTATATACACGCCCTTTCCCCCATATGTGCTAGCACATATGGTTTCCAATTGGTTATGATCTCCGGATCGGTGCCCGGAGGGGGGTTTACACTTTCCCCTCTCTGTCCCCAGAAAAAAAAAAAAAGATCGTCATTTAACCAAGTTTCGGTAGCAACTACGGAAAAGTGTTGGTAGTGATATTTTCGTTTTTATTTAGTGACCCTATTAAAGTTTCTATTAAAAGACAAGAATCGTGAAATAAGAAAAGGAAAAGGAGGCTCAAATCCAGGTTCTATTGGCAGAAAGGAAGGCGGTACCACATCCAACGACACAACTAGTTATTGTAAAGCCCCAGTTTTGATCGGTTACATTAGAGTACATTAGAGTACCAATTAATTCTCTGTATCGTGCGGGGTCTTTGAATGGTTTTAAATCTCTGTTAAATTTTGAGTGGCAGTCATACGGTGTTTTAATTGGATTGCAATCTACCATTCTGAATTTCTCTAAAATATATTTTTTTTGTTTTAGTGTTACTCCTTTCTTACTTTGATTAATTTCTATTCTAAAGAAAAACCTTGCAAACTATGATCTTCAATTTCTCAGCTAATTCTCTCTTAATTTCATTACCAGTTTATTTTCGACAGTTCTTTTGTACTCCTTAAATTTTTCAAAAACTTCTCTCTTTGACTTAAGGAAAAAACCTGGCACCACCTATTATATTCGTCTATTAATGTAAGAAGATATCTTGATCCACCGCTGAATTTGACTCTCATTGGTCCGCAGATATCTGAATGGACAATATTCAGTAACTGCTTACTTCTTCCTTCTCTGTCAGTAAAGGGTTTCCTTGCTTGCTCACCTCGTTGACATTGTCACACCACATGGGTAATTTATCATTATCCAATTTATTACCGTGTACCAGTCGCTTTCTGTACAAATCCTGTACGCCTTTATAATGTAGGTACTCTAGTTGTTTATGCCACAGGACCGTTTTGTTTGAATTTCTATGCATTATTCACTTGTAGACATTTGAATTTCGTTGTATATAAACATATTACAATATTTTTCATAAAATCAAATAGCCCAAAAAGTTTTCTTTATTTGTTTACCACAAACCTCTAATCAGTTCAGACTTTTATTTCATAAGAAACACATCTTTCTGAAGTTGCTCCTACGCTTCAATTCAAAATTAATAGTTAAATATTCTCTCTTTTTTAATGAGGTTCTTCCTCATTGAGAATTGTAATTAGCAGAAATACTTATGTACAGTAGTGCTAGAAATGAAACCGATCGTACCAAACTGTTATTTTTAGGGAATAGTTTTGGCTAAATTCATTATTTATATTTACAGGAATTCCCAACTAAACACAAAATAAGGCTTCATAAAATAACACATTGATTTGTTTTCAGAATAAATTATGATTTTTTTTTTATTGGAGCAAAGAGGGGGAAATCTACAAGACGTAGTGCCGGACTTTACCGACTAAAAACCCCTCTCCGGGCAATGATTCGAAGATCATGACCTAAGAGTAGTTAACCATAAAGGTTTAGGAAAATAGAAGGAAAAACTAAAGAGGTACGTAACAATCGCTACATAGTAAAAAAAAGATGTTCAAAAGAGACGCAGAGGTCTAGACAGCCAAGAGACAAGGTCTCTTGTATCTGTCGGATTCACAGGGTTGGATATCATGCAAGCATGCAATCTCCGGATTAGAGTGTTGAAAGATAGATCTCAGGAGATTGAGGGCATGCTATTTTCTCTGAGGCTATGAAATATGAAAAAATATGCAAGAAATCCGAAAAACGGTCAAGAAAAAGTCACAATAAAGGAGAAAACAGCAATACCAAGAAACCGTCTTCAAAAGTTCTCTCAAAAAGGCTGAGGACAGGAATGTTCCCGTTGGAGTTCCACATATCTGTCTGTGTATAAAGAAGGTACTTTCATTTTATGGAAAGTTTTCCATGGTATGGGCATACGTTCCAACTCATCTAACATCTGAGAATTAAGCATGTTTATAATAATTATAATATTAGAATTGTGCCGTAGTAGTTTTTGCTTATATTTTAATCTGTAATTTATGACGGAAAATGTGATTCATAAATAATTATATTGTGTATATCTGTATATTTTTCCACTGAATAATTGGATGGTGAAAAAATCGGCAATGTGTCGAAATCATTTTATAACACCAAACTAATATTAAAATATCGACGTAAGTTAAACAGAGTAGTTTTATTTGTATAGTTATGTTATTTTTAAATATTTGGGAATATCATTTATGGTCATCCACTGTAGGTTGAAATACAAGGATGAGATTGATTCGAAACAGTTCTACCATCAAAAATATTATAACAAATTGAAAAATCATCACGATATTCCTTTGCTCTGTCAATTTGCTGAGACAGTGGATTAAAACGAATTATAAGAAAAGATATAACTGAACCACAATTGGGTGTTATATTAATACAATGTAAGAATCAAATCAAATATGCTTGAGAGAAGACAACTTTTTTATAAATTACATACTTCTGACATATGCCATAAAGAAACGTAATTTGACATGTTATTTTATTTTTTGACAAACAATTCGTTGCTATTGATACTTGTTTGCAAAATGTCACTCAATCACACACTCACTCGCTTTATTTTTTAATTACAAATTAATTAAAATTTTATTTATGTGTATATACATCAGGCTAGTTATCTTGTTTTCAATTCTATCCCTCACCTATCACATATTAATTACCTGTCGAAAATAAATGTCGACGAGAGATCTGCAACTGATTTGATTTCAGTGACTTGCAGGGCTCGTAATCTAAACCTTCAGACGGTAAGTTGCTATTTTTGTAACTGTTTAAATATTTCACCTTTTTAAATCAACAGTAAATTCACGTAGTTGACTCTTTCAGCTTGAATAAGTGAGCGACAGATTTCAACTATGCACTGAATTTTTCTCCTTCACCTTTAATTATCACCCTCAAACAACACTAATTTACCAATCTTTCCATATTTGATAATTTTATGTCGCAAATTATTTAGATTCTTCATGTCTGGATGACAAGTTCAAATAATGTTAACACAATTTATAAACCAAATCATGAAATAGTGATTTCTATTTCACAATTTTCTGGGGAAATAAAGATTTGAAATCTTTGTTGGGTTGAAATTTATAATTAATAGATTTATCTGTTGCAGTTTTGTTAAAACTTTCATCTACTTTAGTGCACATATATTTTTAGTGTTTCCACATTTTCTTGGGAGTGGGCATATTTTGACAAAACACTGACAACATCATCGAGAACTAAAGTTGTAGTATTTTTGTTCTGCTTATTCGGTTATCATATAATCGCGATATCGATCATGGAAAGAAGTAATTATATACAACCAAACATCGCGGAGCTTTGTATCCTATTAAGCAGTATTCTTCTAAAATATCTGTAATAAGGTATATCATAATGGAAAAGAAAGTTTATGCTCTTATAGACATTCAAGAAGTGAGACACAATTTACTTGCTTTACCTATATGCTCCATACTTGCTTTAAAAATATGTTAAAATCGTGGTAGTAACTTTCCATATGCGTTGGGATGTAGATGGAGTTCTTAAGATACTTTATTTAAAATTGCAATCTGTAAAAAGAAATCATTTTTGAGGGTATTGCAAAAATTATCTTCAAAAATTGATTGAATAAATCATATTGTAGAAGAGAATGAAAAACACAGTGACCAAAGATTTTTTTGAAAGAAGGAAAATAACGGAGCGATTTTTAATTAGGGATGTCTCAATTTGATTATACGGCGTTGTAGTACGTTGGTTCAGTCAACCAAAGGGGCTATATACAGTGCAAAAATGCTAGTGCAAGTGCGCGCTTGCGCACAATATAAATTAATCTTAGCGAATGCATTTAGTAACTCTCTATATGCGATATTAAAAACAAAAATAAGTATTCTAAAAATAAAGTTCTTTATTCAAAATAAAAAATATCCCAAAAATTAAATAAAATAAATAAATGCATAAGTAAAAAAACTAAAAATAATTAAATAAAGTGTTCAAAGACACCGACTCGTCTACGGAGACGAACCGCATGCTAAACTCAGCAAAACCAAATGATCCCCTCTAGTCAGTCCGGCCCGCCCACATAATTGCATGTATATCTTTCTTTTTTGTTTACAAAGGGGTGTTGATGTTCCGTCTCAATATGCGAGTAGACACGTTCATCATTTTTGATACTGTATAACAGGATATTTTACACTAAATACTCTCTATACTCTGAAATATTGTATCACTTTGGTTAACTTTTGATATATATATACAAATCGGGATTCCTTTTTACAGTTTCTAATACATTTTGGTGTTTTGATAATATATCATATGCCTAACTTTACTTAAATGAATTTTAATATGATTGGTAATATTTTGATTCAGCAAAATTAAAGCCCACGGAAATTTTTCTTGTGGCTTGATTTCCGAGAATTTCATGATTAATTAACACTATTTGAAATCAGAGCTCTAAAATAGATATATTTTGTTTTAGTGTAACTGTTCCAATATGATTGATTAACTGCAATAAATTATTAGGGGAATTCAAATTTAAAAAACAATACAACACTTATAGTAAATTAGCAACTGTTATTTACAATTGTTCCTACAACTTAATTTCAAATATTAACAATTTCAACATTCAAGAGATGCTGTGAAACTTGAGAACACTAGGTCATCATTCAAAATCTCAACAACTACATACACGCCATCAATTTATTTCAGAAGTAATTCATAAGGAATAACACATAATTTCTAAAAAAAGTCAACTTTGATTAACATCAATGGATTAAATTTAAATGGAAAATGTGTAAGGTTTAACATAATGGTTAAGGCTTGAGTAATACCATATGGAATAAATAATGAAATTATTTACTAACAATTTCTTAAAACAGGAGAATAAGTTTTTGAGAACTCTGGTCCTGTACATTTGTTTTGACAACTAACTGACAACTGATATTTCAGTTATTTCATTTTGCTTGTTGGCCGATTTTATATTGGCGATACCAAATATAGAAAGATGAAATTCTAAATTGTCGAGATATTCTGAACACAGGATTCTATAATAATAATCGAGGAGCTATCCTCCTGTGATAGTTAACAGTGAAGCATTCTTCTTATACAATTTAATTTACAATGCGAAAAAACATCTTATTATTGAAAATAAAGCTTACGCTATAACAGAGTCAAGAATTGAGACACAATTTTCTTAGAAAGGCATTTATTTGGAATACCGATCAGACATGTGTTAGATGATGATATTCTTCCAGGTAAATAGAAAGGAAGAATGTATGAATATTGAATGTGTTTCTTTTGTTTGATAAACAAACTGCCTTCGTTGTTATTGAACCCAGATTATGTACATAACTATTCTTTGGTAAATTTACCTTCTAAACTTGTTCATTTAATTATTGCGAAGAGCACAAAAAACTTGAGCAACTTTTATTTATCTTCTAAAGGGTTCTTATCCCATCAAATAACATTCGCAAAGTTCAATTTATATTGTGCATCACAATCTTCAAGTTTTGATTCACCACCACGATTTGAACTTTATTTTAAAGCAAGTATGGAGCATGTAGGTAAAGTAAATTGTGTTTCACCTCTTGAATGTTTATAAAGATTTTTTAGAAAAATACTACTTAATAGGATCCCAGGTTCCTATAATCGCGATTATAAATCAGAAACTAAGGCCAAGTTGTCCAATTTGTCAGCTCTCAAGAAAACGTGGAGACACTTAAAATATATATGCACAAACGTAGATGAAAATTTCAACAAAATTAAAAATGATAGAGCTAGGTTGATTGGTATCTTATTGTTGTTTGAGGGTAATAATCCAACCAAACGTGATAGAAAAAATTCAGTACCTAGTTGAAATTTGCCGCTCACTAATTCTTGCTTAAAGAATCAACTACGTGAATTATCTTTTGATTTAAATAGGTGAAATATTTAGACATTTACAATAATAGCAACCTACTGTCCTCGTCATCTAATTAGTGACGCGCATGAATGGATTAACGAGATTCCCAGGTAAAGTAAATTGTGTTTCACCTCTTGAATGTTTATAAAGATTTTTTAGAAAAATACTACTTAATAGGATCCCAGGTTCCTATAATCGCGATTATAAATCAGAAACTAAGGCCAAGTTGTCCAATTTGTCAGCTCTCAAGAAAACGTGGAGACACTTAAAATATATATGCACAAACGTAGATGAAAATTTCAACAAAATTAAAAATGATAGAGCTAGGTTGACTGGTATCTTATTGTTGTTTGAGGGTAATAATCCAACCAAACGTGATAGAAAAAATTCAGTACCTAGTTGAAATTTGCCGCTCACTAATTCTTGCTTAAAGAATCAACTACGTGAATTATCTTTTGATTTAAATAGGTGAAATATTTAGACATTTACAATAATAGCAACCTACTGTCCTCGTCATCTAATTAGTGACGCGCATGAATGGATTAACGAGATTCCCACTGTCCCTACTCACTATCTAGCGAAACCACTGCCAAGGGAACTGGCTTGGAAAAATTAGCGGGGAAAGAAGACCCTGTTGAGCTTGACTCTAGTCTGGCACTGTAAGGAGACATGAGAGGTGTAGCATAAGTGGGAGATGGCAACATCGCCGGTGAAATACCACTCGAGAAACAACAACATATATTAGTTAGTTGGTTTTTCGTTTTGCTATGTTATTAAAAACAAAAACAGAAACAGAAAAACTGTAACTAACAAAACACGGGGTCTCGTCTAACCGACAAGACAAAACCCCCTGCAAAGGGCTGAGTCTCAACAGATCGCAGCGTGGAAACTGCTCTACCGAGTACAACACCCCGCCAGGTACGTAAGTCGTCTGCAGACAATTCCGAGTTCCAACATCGAAATGTTTGAACACCCATGGTAGACCGCCAAGAAGCCTCGTCGACATTTATTTTGAATCAAAGAAATACTGTCTGTGATTCAGCAGATAATTAACATGTGAATAGAAATTGTTTTTGTTAACATTGTTAACTTTATACTTAAATGCCGATATATATTTTGTTGCTAAGAGAGGTGAGGTATGAAATTGAAAGGAAGATAATTAGCCTGATGTATATATACATAAATAAAATTTTAATTAATTAGTAATTACAAAAATAAACGGACATTTGGGAGTGAGTATTGGATTGAGTGACGTTTTTGCAAACATTCATGTTTCAATAGAAACGAAGGAAGTTTGTTTGTCAAATAAAAGAAAATAACAATTATGTTGCTAAGATTACGTCACCTTATAGCATGTCACCCTGTCCAATTATAGGCAAGAGTTATGGTTAATTCAATTAATCCTAATTCGAAATATGTAGTTTAGAAACACGT
This sequence comes from Aethina tumida, assembly GCF_024364675.1. Taxonomy (NCBI): domain Eukaryota; kingdom Metazoa; phylum Arthropoda; class Insecta; order Coleoptera; family Nitidulidae; genus Aethina; species Aethina tumida. Next base: position 25,724,889 of record NC_065435.1, on the reverse strand, counting down.
TGTCGTCTTTCAAGTAAATTTGAATTGATCTTGCATTGTATTAATATTGCATCAAGTTGTGGTTCAGTTATATTTTTTGGTATAATTCTATTCGTTTGAATCCACAGTGTCAACAAATTGACAGAGCAAAGAAATATCGAGATGAGATGAGTTATACTAAATGGTAGAACTGTTTCGAATGAAATTCATCCTTATATTTTAACCCACACTAAATGACTATAAATGTGACTCCCAAATATTCATATATAATATAACTTTTCAAATAAAACTACTTTGTTTACCTTTAAGTTATGTGGTTAATTTAATATAAGTTTGGTTGTTAATAAATGGATTCGACCCATTGTCGATTTTTTTAACCTTCAACTATTCAGTGGAGGTACTTAAAAGTTATATGCAACATATAACACATTTAGTGATTACAGTACAGATTAAAATTTAAGGAAGAATTACTTCGGCACCAATCTAAAATTATAATTGCTATAAACAAGCTTCATTCTCAGATGATAGATGAGTTGAAACCTAGATCCACACTATGGAAACATTTCCATAAAATGAAAGTACCTGCTATATACAGAGATAGATATGTGGAACTCCAACGGGAACATTCTAGACCTCAACCTTTTTGGTAGAATTTTTGAAGACGGTTTCTTGGTAATGCTGTTATCTTCTTTATTGTGATTTTTTCTTGTACTTTTTTCGGATTTTTTGGATTTTTTTTCATATTTCATAGTCTCAGAGAAAATATTTCCCGATGTCGTCAGGTTTTGTCATGGCTCATTTCATCTTCATTTATATGATGGTAATCAGCCTTTCCATGTGACCGTAACTCCTCGTGCCCAACGAATCGTCAAAATACCTTAAAAAAGATATATAAAATTATTAAAGATTAATCATATTATATATACCAATTTTATTTGTTTTTCATTTAAATTAAATAATTTAATTGTGTGTGTTTTAACATAAAATATGTCATTAGTTATAAAAATCTTGAATGCAGATGAAAATTATACTTACATTTAAATCCAATTCTTGGGCCACTAGAATCTTTACATCATTTGCCTTTTGCATCGTACTTCTAGCATTACTATACACAAGTATTTCTTCCGATTATCATTTCCAATGAGGCAGGGACTCATTAATAAAAGCGAGAATATTTAACTAATAATTTTGAATTGAAGCGTAGAAGCAACTTCACAGAGATGTGGTTCGTATGAAATAAAAGTTTGAACTGATTAAAGTTTGGTGGTAAACAAGTAAAGAAAACCTTTTAGTCTACCTGATTTTATGAACAAAATTGAAATTTGTTTATGGGAACGGAATTCAAATGTCTACAAATGAATAACGAATAGTTAATGTTATAAGCTCTTTAGAGAACAACTTAGGAAACTTAGTTTTTAATTTTTTTACATGTAGATAAAGTAGGAACATAATGTATAAAATTTCAGAAGACACAATCAACGAATGATAATTGATAGTTTAAAGTGTAAACCTCAGTACTCATGCAAACACTATACTTACTCATCATTGGTCCAATTCACTCGAGGCAGGTTATGTTAGAATATCTAGACATCGTGTATAACGGTTGTGATGACAACGGAGAATAAAAACAACAGAAGAGCACAGGGGTGCGTTGTCAGGATTTCGAGACCACCTCCATAGGAGTATCCCACTTTGTGGAAGACTTCTGCGTTTTGGAGGTGTGGGGTGGCTGGTCGGGAGGACAGATTGGTGTTAGGGTTAGAAGTAGGAGTACTTCCAGGATTTACCGATGGTATCTGTAGTTTAGCAGACAGCTTACTAGCTCTAGTTCCGAGATTTTAATCTTAACATCTAGTTTTCGGGTACCTCTTGGCTTATCTTTTTCGCGGACACTACACATGGTTTATTGGTTTAGTAACCGAGGTTGCCAGCCAAATTAACAACTCTTCTCTTTTGTCTGAATATGGCAACTCTTATAACTAAATTCAAACAGAAGGACGAACGTTATGTCTAACTCCATTTGGGGGTCTGATATCGGTGTAGCTCTTTGCCGAATTTTGCTGTTGTTACTTACTTTTCAGAGAATATGCAAGAAATTGCAGTAATTTATTCAATCAATTAATTGAAATACAAAGGATGAATCAACAAAAAAGACAACTACTACTGTGCTCTTGAGCTGTTTCTCTCAAACTGACTCTCACTGTTTCTTGATCACCAAGGTTACCTCGATCGCCTTCATTTGTCAATTGTTATTGTTTTTTAACTTACTTTATTCTATTTTATTGTTTATTTTAACACCGCCTCTCAATAGAATAGAATGAAGGCAATCCGAATCATAAAGACATTTCAATTATTTGTGATTGCTTTTCTTCCTCTAGGTAAGTCGCAAATAGACCTAGTATTGTTCTTTGCTAACGACTGCATCTCACAATTGATTGCTTATTCCCACTCAGACCAGTCACTACGCCGTTTTGCTTCCGATATTGTGGACGGATCGTCACCAACAAATCGTTCTACTGATAACACTAGTGATTCACCTTCGATAGATGATAGTGCCATATGCGCATCACATTCAGGTGCATAATTACCGTAACGTAGCGGTGCCTTTCTTACTCTCCCGCTCTTTCGTTGAGTTACCTCGCTGGTACCCATGTTATCCAAATAAACGCCGTTACCAACACAATCCAAATTAGTACTGTGGATTTCTCCAGTTATATCAGTACGCGACTGTTCATCATCATTTGGTTGAACTGCTTTACCGTCACACGTACTCCCACTATCTGTAACCGCCTCTGAACCGATTATCTCTACTAACTTTGATCGATTTAATACCGATGATTCATTGAATGTTACATTTCGACTAAAAATTAGCTTCTGTTGTTCAATATCCCAAAGTCAATACGTACCAAACGTCGCACCATAACCAAGCATAATACATTTTGTTGCTTTTGCTTGTAATTTCAACCGCATTTCATGTGGAATATGATTGTAACATTCAGAACCAATTATTCGAAGGTTTGACAGCTCTGGTTTCTTTCCAAACCAAATTTCTGCTGGTGTCTTGTCTTTAAACTGCTTTCCACCCGCGTTTGTTGGCGATCGATTTTTGATATAATTTGCCGACATAATTGCTTCATTCCAAAACTTATTTTCCATCCCACTGGCCAAAAGCATTGTCGTAGCCTTGTTTTGCAGCGTTTCATTTAAACGTTCAGATACTGAATTCATTTCCGGATTGTATGCAACGGTGACTAACATCTGAATACCCTTTTGTTTGCAGTATTCTTTAAATTCGTTTGACGTATATTCACAACCGCCATCATGTCTCAATTTTGACACCTTTGAGCCATGAAGTGCCTCAGCCATTGCAACAAATTCCTTGAATTTACCAAACGTTTCACTTTTTCTCTTGATGCAATAGACCATGGATGCTCTCGAATAATCATCCATGAATGTCACAAAATAACGTGACCTATCGTATGCATTCGTTGGATACGGTCCACAAACATCACTGTGAATCAATTCCAAAACTCGCAATGAACGTTTATTTGAATTTCTTGGAAACGGTGAACGAACATGTTTTCCAAGTACACACGATTGGCACAGCTGTGTATCCTTTTTTTTTACATTACTCATACCAATAGCCATATAATTGGCTAACTTTTTCATGTCATTTCGGTTGAGATGACCAAGTCTAAAATGCCATAGATTCTGTGACATTGTTTTCAAATTATTCACTCCTGTAAATCCCGCAAACACATTGTTGTCAACGTACAAAGTCACTTCATACATTCTTCCATTTACGCGTCCGACAAACTTTTCGATACCATTCAGCGATACATAGGCATAATCACCCTCAAACACAATTCGATATCCCTTTTGTGTTAGTCTTCGAATTGACATCAAGTTGCGTTTCAAATCATTCACGAATAGAACGTCCTCCATTGTTTTTACCGATGTGTCACCATGGTGAAATGTTTTAACGAGAATGTCACCACGTTGCTTTGCAACAATGCTTTGATTTTTCTTGGCAACCGAAATGCTTATTTCGTCAATTGGTTCCAATTTATCGAAGAACATCTTCTGATTCACCATATGCTGAGTCGCTCCAGAATCTAAAACAAATTTTATTTCCGCGTAATTACCGCTATTCTGCTGCAATTGAGCGTTAAATGCTTTCGATTCTGCCAAATTCTCTTTGGTACCATCTTCAGCAATTGCATACATCGATGAACCGCTTGCTCTGTTTGCGCTTTCTCTATTTGACCTCTCTTTTTTGTTTTTATTGCGAAAACATTGAGCCTTTTTGTGTCCAGATTTTTTACACATATGACATATAATTGTCTTTTTCCCAGCAAACATTGCTCCAGGCTCAATTGATTTACTCGAACCATTTTCACAAGTCCGCTTGTTGTACTCATCCATTAACCGCGTTTTAACAAATTCTACAGTTAACTTTGATTGATCCATTGTTTCCAATGCTGTCACTAGGTTATCATAACCTCTTGGCATAGTAATCAACAAATGTACAACCACATCAAGCTCTTCCATTGTAGGTCCCGTTGACTTTAACTCTCGAATTCTCGTATCAAATTGCAAAAGTAAACTTATCATATCATCCGACTCATTGTATTTCATTGTCAGCAATTGTTTTCGTAATAAAACTTGCGACGCCACACTTTTCCTTTCGAAAATCGTGCATAATGTGTCGAACATGTCCTTTGCCCGAGCTTTTTCGCGAACATACTCAAGTTGGCTATCATGAACTGACTGTACTAATATCGAAACACATTTCCTTTTCATTCAGCTTAATCGCAGGATGTTTTGTCACATCTTTTTCCGCTGTAAGAATGACCTCCAACGATTCCTCGATGAATCTTCTCAACTCCATTTCATCAAGCAAAATTCCCACACGATATTTCCATTTGCTAAAATTCGTGCCATCGAGTTGTTGAATTTTTAGAATATTATTTACAGTAACGTTCGCCATCTTTGACTGTTGCCTTCACCACAATTGAATTCCAACCTCAATTGTATAACTTTATCCTGCACGCAGTGGGCCCATAACCTCAGAGAATATGCAAGAAATTGCAGTAATTTATTCAATCAAATAATTGAAATACAAAGGATGAATCAACAAAAAAGACAGCCACTACTGAGCTCTTGAGCTGTTTCTCTCAAACTGACTCTCACTATTTCTTGATCACCAAGGTTACCTCGGTCGCCTTTATTTGTCAATTGTTATTGTTTTTTAACATACTTTATTCCATTTTATTGTTTATATTAACGTTATGTCTAACTCCATTTGGGGGTCTGATGTCGGTGTGGCACTTTGCCGAATTTTTCTGTTGTTACTTACTTTAGATAGTTAACTCTTTCGGAACTTGGAACGGAGTCGTGCTCAGGGTTTACCGGGCGGTTGACCTTTCTTTCTGCCAATAGAACCTGGATTTGAACCGCCTTTTTCTTTTCTTCTTTCACGGTTTTTGCTGGCGATGTGCCGTCCGGTTCCAATATAATTCGGAACCACTCGACCTTTTGCAGGCACACTTGCTGTTTTCCCATTTCATTATCGCTAATTCGGTTATTAAACTGTTTATAGTGCGAAAACAAAAATTTAATTCAGTTGTTTCTTGGATTGGTAACCAAGGTTACCAGACAAGTAAACAAATTTTTTCATTTTTCTGAATTTGGTTACTAACTGAATTCAGACAAAGGATGGACTCTAAATAAACACAAAAATATCACTACACACACTTTTGAAAACTGAGGTGTGAGTGTGATGAGAATAATAGTCGATGTTACAAGAACACTGATCGTTTATTATATTATTACAAAGTGTGCTAGAAACGTCAAAGACTAAAAACTAAGAACTAAAAACCCTGCGTAGCATGACGCTTGCGTTAGGTCATCTATACAGAGTGTTCCAAGTATCAATGTGCAATTTCATTCCTTAACAAACACTTTTCCGTAGTTGCTACTCAAATTTGGATAAATGACGATTGTTACCGCTGCCATTGGTAACGACAGAAAGGTCTCTTATTGTTAGCGACCTTTGTCAATTGTTCAAAGTGCAACCAGGGAATATTGTTGATAGTAACAATTTTTGTTTGAGTTGTTCGTCTTTCTTCTGTCTGAATTTAGTTATAATAGTTACCATAATCGAAAGAGAAGAGTTGTTAACGCTAATCCCAAATCTTTATCCCAACCAGCCACCCACACTCCTGCAAAGTCTTCCAGATCCAAAACTCAGGAACTCGGTCACCCCCAAGGAGGTGATGTCGAAATTGTCTAACTACGATTCACCCCACCAGTTATGATTCATTGTTCAAATTTATGTATATCGAATTGTATTAAAGTATTTTAAACCAAGTACACTAAGAATTAGAAGAGACTTCTCATAGAGAAGAAACTTTTAAATTGGTTTGGGAAAAACCAGCGCTAATGATTAGCCGTCTCAGATCTCAATTTCGGTTAATATTTTTTGACAGCTCATTGACAATCTTGGCAACTGATCTTTGTGTAATTTCGTTTTGTTTGGTGTTCAATCCTATAATGCTCGTTGGCGAATTACTGAGAGAGGTTATTTCAATTTGCCAAAATATGCGGAAAGTGGGAAGGTCCTAATTATGTGATGTGAATTTATAAGTTTAACAGAATTGAAAAAAAGCAGCTAAAAAAGATGTTTAAGTTTTATTATTATCTTATCAAAGAAAATATATAAAATTTTGATATTTGTTAGGAATAGCAATGTCTAATTAATAATTCACACACTTTTGTCGATGCATATTCTTCAGACAACAAAAGTTTGTTTTACTTTTGATTAATAAACATATCGCCTTCATTGCTGTTGAAACCTGAATATGTACAAAATATCATTTGATTTCAAAACTGATCTTGAACAATTATTTGATAACTTCTTACAATTCCGTCATTGGAAAGACAAAAACAACAAAAGAAATAAGTATTTACACTTCGTTAGCTGTTTGTTTCACTTTTTAGCCTTCAATGCAGACACAAATCTAATATTTTTGTTTATATTCAAAAAGTTAATTATAATTTTGTCCAGATTGATGTTTTCAATGAACTCAGAAGTCTTGATTTATCTAGTAATAGAGGTCCTTATGATATTCCTTCTACAGTATTGAATGAATTGTGGATTCTCATTAACAAAGCCTCTAACAATGAAATTTAAAATGTTTTTAAAATCTACTTTATTTCCTAACGTACGTTAAAAAGTCGTTTGTTATACCTACCTTAAAAGATGGAGGTAGTTTACTTGTTGTTTTCCAAAATTGTCCAAAAAAATCATTTCCAAAATAATTATGCCATAGTTCCAAAATATTATAAATGAGAGTCAACATGAATTTTGCAAATGTAAATCTTCTGCGACCAACCTTCTTATTTATAACCTCTCGACAGTTGGTGCTCTTGAAAATCATTTACAGGTTGATGCTGTTTATACAGACATTTAAAAGGCATTTGATAGAATCTGCTATGATTTATTGTTTGCTAAACTAAATGGGCTGGATTTGACAAGTAATTTTTCCACTGTAAATAATCATAACGATTGTAATGTAAAGTGATTAGTTTTTATAAAAAAATTAATCAACACCATATTCGCAAGTTATACTTTAGATAAAAGATATTAATGTAATGTGTTTGAAATTTAAAAATGAGTAATAGATTGGGCGGTAGTTTTTCTAGAAGAGTTGGTTCGGTTCAAGCTACAATGAATTTGGGTAAATGTAAAAGAAAAGCTGGAGCATATCTTGGTGCTTTTGCCTACACATTAAAGTAGCTTTTTACACAAATACTGCTGTAGGATCTTTCCATAATCTGTATCGCGGATTATATGTACAGCAATTAAGCAGAACGAAATACTCTCACATTAGCTGTCAAAATTGCCAGAGTTGTCAAAACGTGCTGACTCCTTAGGAACTCGTTAGGAATATTTAAACAATTACAATAATGGCAACTTGATGCCATTATTGTGGAGATGTCGATTACTAGTCCTGAAAGTCACGGAAATCAATTTAGTTGCAGATCTGTCGTCGACATACAAACACTGTCTGTGATTCTGACAGATAATTAACATGTGAAAAGAAATTGTTTTTGTTAACTTTGTTAACTTTATATTTCCATTAGAATAGATTGCTGCTAAGAGAAGTTCCAACTATTATAATTTAATTTGAATATGTGATACGAGGGATGAAATTGACGTGAGGGATGAAATTGAAAACAGGATAACTAGATGTATATACACATAAATAAAATTTTAATTAATTAGTAATTACAAAACTAAACGAACATTTGGGAGTGGGTGTGGGATTGAGCGACATATTGCGAACTTTCAAGTTTCAATAACAACGAAGGAATTTTGTTTATCAAATAAAAGAAAATAACATTTATGTTGCTAAGATTACGTTTCCTTGTGACATGTGCCAGACGTTACAATATAAACAAAACATGTCCAATTAAACCTTATTCGAAATATGTAATTTAGAAAAAAGTTGTCTTCTTTCAAGTAAATTTGATTTGTTTCTTTCATAGTATTAATATTACATCAAATTGTGGTTCAGTTATATTTTTAATATATTTCTATTTGTTTTAATCGAAAGTGTCAACAAATTGACAGAGAAAAGAAATATCGAGATGTTTTTTGTATTTGTTATAATAACTTTAATGACAGTGATTCATTTATTTAATGACCACGTTACAAATCACATCTGTGTGTGAAATGATATGATCAAATGTCACGTGTTGATTACCAGGAAACTTTTGCACAAACAGTCAGGTGAGATTCAATACGATTGTTACTATCTGTGGCTGTACAAAATAATCACAAAATCAAGTAACTAGACGTAAAGACAGCATTTTTATATGGAGAACTTGAACACACCTATTTATGACTTAACAAGAAGGGTTGGATCATGACGAAAACATGGTATGTAAATTGAACAAGTCACGATAAAATTCGACTCTACACCGAAAAGAGTTTTAGTAGTAGTTTTAGTATTTATACGGAACAAATTTTAAACAGATTTGAAATGACTAATGCTAATCCTAATACTGTTCCAGTCGACCCTCACATAAAGACACAGTGGGAAGATACTACCTCACTTCTGCTGTTCATAATAACACAGCTTGTTCCGTCAAATTTTATTTGGCTACCATCGCAAATAATCTGACTTAGAGACAATAGATTTGTTGCCAGTTTAGGAACACATAATCCTTTTGTAAAAAGCACCTTTTTGTTTTGACCTTCATCGTCATAATGGTCCAACCTCACTTGTACTGAACATTGCACAGATTATACTTTGTTGTCTGCGACTCTGATTTTATGTATGACAGGAGCCGTCATATTTTCAAGCATGTTCTTACGTCTTGTCATGTGTGACGATGCACCAGAAGCCACTTGCCATGGGTCATTTTGGCTGGATGTTGCCTCAAACACAACAGCATATGATGAACTACTTGCTTTTTGTTGAACATTCTTGGTCCTGGATTTGCATTTGAGGACTTTTATGACCTTACTTATTACAAGTGTAGCACCCTTACTTACTTTGCTTCTTGTGGTTGTTATTGTTGACTGAGAATACTGTTGAGTCACTTTCAGGTTGTTTAACATTTTGTGATATGTTGATTGAAATTGAAGTTATCTTCATGCCGGAGCTTTCAATAGCAATAATCATTGGTTGATAGGAGGACTCTGGTAGACCGGAGAGTAGCAATGTAACTAGCCATTCATCGTCAACTGCGAAACCAATGTTTCTGAACTTGCGAGCAGTACACATAATTTTGCTCACATATTTCTCTACGTTTTGACATACAGTAAGTGAAGTATTATAGAGATCACGCAGCAGCCCATCACAGCGTGTCAACAAAGAGTCATCAAATACTTATAAAAACGTATCCCATACTTCTTTTGCAGTACTACTCTCTTGCATGTGCACGTAATTTATTTAGTCAACTAGTAAATTTATCTTAGTTTTTGCCTTTGTGTCTCGTTTTGTGTCCACAATGACACATGTGGTGGGGTCTATGCAGTTCCACAACTCCTCTTGCTGTAGGTATGTTTTTAGAGCAAATCGCCATGTTACGTAATTATCTCGGCCGGTTAACTTTTCAATTAATGCCAATTGATTGTTTGCTGACAATTTAAGAACCCTTATTCCAGATGTTACGAGAAAACACTTTTCAATTGTCGTATTGACGTTTTAGGTTAACTTCATTACTTTTCTCAGTAAGTAAGCCATTTTGGGCTTCCCTGGACTTTTCTGGCTCCATAACCTGTTAATTTTTCTTAAAAGAATTTATTATTTCAGGAGAAAAACTTATATTTAAGAATTTAGTGTTAAAATTACAACTTAACTGTCTACAGACGCACAATTCAAATTACAATTTTAACAGTTTATGTGTAGTTTCAGTACACTCCTACAGGTCATCACAACAGTTACAATTGGATTCCCAAGAGGAAATGAAACATTATTTGTTTTAAGATGTGTCATAATTTTTCATTCTTTATAATAGCCTAAGCTACATTGCGCTGTAAATTGAGAAGAATGCTTCAGGTAAACTACTTTTGGTTAACAAGACAGCATTAAATTAACTGAGGAATGCATATTATCGGATTTTATAAGCTGGGTCAGCTCGTTGATTAATATTTATGTGATCCCATTTTCCGCACATTTTGGTAGACTGAAATATCCTCTTTCTGTAATTCGCCAAAGAGCGCCAATCAAAACAAAATTACACAAATATCAGTTGTCAAGATTGTCAGTGAGTTGTCAAAAAATACGAGCCGAAACTGACACTGAGACGTCTAGACATTAGCGCTACCAAATAATTCCATTCAATTAGAAATGTTAAATAATTACTTTAATAACAAGGAGTTTATTTTCTATGAGAAGGCTCTTCTAATTCTTAGGGCACGTGGTCTAAAATACTTTAATACAATTTAATATACATAAATTTCAACACTGAACCATGGGGTGCGTCGTAGTTACACAATTTCGACATCACCTCCTTGGGGGTGACCGAGTTCCAAGAAGTTTTCTGAGTTTTGGAGCTGGGAGACTTTGCAGGAGTAGGGGTGGCTAGTTGGGACAAAGATTTGGGATTAGCGTTAGGAGTAGGGGTACCATCAGAGGTTACCGATAGTATCCCTAGTTTAGACGACAAAGCTGTGTAAGCACTCTTTCACTCTCTGTATCTCACCTTCTAGTTCCAAAATTTTATTCCTAAGGAAATCGGGTACCTCTGGAAACGTCAGCAGACTTTTGGGGTTTATTGAGTTTTTCACTTAGCTTTTCTTTTTGCCGGACCCTACACATAGTTTATTGGTTTAGTAACCGAGGTTACAAGCCAAATTAACAACTCTTCTCTTTCGATTATGGTAACTATTATAACTAAATTCAGACAAAAGAAGGACGAACAACTCAAAAAAAAATTGTAATTTTCAACAATATTCCCTGGTTGCTACCCACACTTTGAACAATTGACAAAAGTCGCTAACAATAAGAAACTTTTCTGTTGTTATCAATGGCAGAGGTAACGATCGTCATTTAACCAAGTTTCGGTAGCAACTACGGAAAAGTGTTGGTAGTGATATTTTCGTTTTTATTTAAGTTCCTATTAAAAGGCAAGAGCCGAGAAATAAGAAAAGGAAAAGGAGGCCCAAATCCAGGTTCTATTGGCAGAAAGGAAAGCGGTACCACATCCAACGACACAGCTAGTTATTGTAAAGCGTCAGTTTTGATCGGTTACCTTAGAGTACATTAGAGTACCAATTAATTCTCTGTATCGTGTGGGGTCTTTGAATGGTTTTAAATCTCTGTTAAATTTTGAGTGGCAGTCATACAGTGTTTTAATTGGATTGCAATCTACCATTCTGAATTTCTCTGAAATATATTTTTTTTGTTTAAGTGTTACTCCTTTCTTACTTTGGTTAATTTCTATTCTAAAGAAAAACCTAGCAATCTTTGATCTTCAATTTCTCAGCTAATTCTCTCTTAATTTCATTACCAGTTTGATTTTCGACAGTTCTTTTGTACTCCTTAAATTTTTCAAAAACTTCTCTCTTTGACTTAAGGAAAAAACCTGGCACCACCTATTATATTCGTCTATTAATGTAAGAAGATATCTTGATCCACCGCTGAATCTGACTCGCATTGGTCCGCAGATATCTGAATGAACAGTATTCAGTAACTGCTTACTTCTTACTTCTCTATCAGTAAAGGGTTTCCTTGCTTGCTTACCTCGTTGACATTGTCACACCACATGGGTAATTTATCATTATCCAATTTATTACCGTGTACCAGTTGCTTTCTGTACAAATCCTGTACGCATTTATAATGTAGGTACTCTAGTTGTCTATGCCACAGGACCATTTTGTTTGAATTTCTATGCATTATTCACTTGTAGACATTTGAATTTCGTTGTATATAAACGTATTACAATATTTTTCATAAAATCAAGTAGCCCAAAAAGTTTTCTTTATTTGTTTACAACAAAACTCTAATCAGTTCAGACATTTATTTCATAAGAAACACATCTTTCTGAAGTTGCTTCCTACGCTTCAATTCAAAATTAATAGTTAAATATTCTCTCTTTATTAATGAGGTTCTTCCTCATTGAGAATTGTAATTAGCAGAAATACTTATGTACAGTAGTGCTAGAAATGAAACCGATCGTACCAAACTGTTATTTTTAGGGAATAGTTTTGGCTAAATTCATTATTTATATTTACAGGAATTCCCAACTAAACACAGAATAATGCTCCATAAAATAACACATTGATTTGTTTTCAGAATAAATTATGATTATTTTTTTATTGGAGCAAAGAGGGGGAAATCTACAAGACGTAGTGCCGGACTTTACCGACTAAAAACCCCTCTCTGGGCAATGATCCGAAGATCATGACCTAAGTGTAGTTAACCATAAAGGTTTAGGAAAATAGAAGGGAAAACTAAAGAGGTACGTAACAATCGCTACATAGTAAAGGAAAGATGTTCAAAAGAGACGCAGATGTCTAGACAGCCAAGAGACAAGGTCTCTTGTATCTGTCGGATTCACAGGGTTGGATATCATGCAAGCATGCAATCTCCGGATTAGAGTGTTGAAAGATAGATCTCCGGAGGTTGAGGGCATGCTATTTTCTCTGAGGCTATGAAATATGAAAAAATATGCAAGAAATCCGAAAAAAGGTCAAGAAAAAGTCACAATAAAGGAGAAAACAGCAATACCAAGAAACCGTCTACAAAATTTCTATCAAAAAGGCTGAGGACAGGAATGTTCCCATTGGAGTTCCACATATCTGTCTGTGTATAAAGAAGGTACTTTCAATTTATGGAAAGTTTTCCATAGTATGGGCATACGTTTCAACTCAAATAACATCTGAGAATTAAGCATGTTTATAGTAATTATAATATTAGAATTGTACCGTAGTAGTTTTTACTTATATTTTAATCTGTAATTTATGACGGAAAATGTGATTCATAAATAATTATATTGTGTATATCTGTATATTTTTCCACTGAATAATTGGATGTTGAAAAAATCGGCAATGTGACGAAACCATATTATAACACCAAACTAATATTAAAATATCGACATAAGTTAAATAAACTAGTTTTATTTGTATAGTTATGTTATATTTAAATATTTGGGAATATCATTTATGGTCATCCACTGTAGGTTGAAATACAAAGATGAGATTGATTCGAAACAGTTCTACCATCAGAAATATTATAACAAATTGAAAAATCATCACGATATTCCTTTGCTCTGTCAATTTGCTGAGACAGTGGATTAAAACGAATTATAAGAAAAGATATAACTGAACCACAATTGGGTGTTATATTAATACAGTGTAAGAATCAAATCAAATATGTTTGAGAGAAGACAACTTTTTTATAAATTACATAGTTCTGACATATGCCATAAAGAAACGTAATTTGACATGTTATTTTATTTTTTGACAAACAATTCGTTGCTATTGATACTTGTTTGCAAAATGTCACTCAATCACACACTCACTCGTTTTATTTTTTAATTACAAATTAATTAAAATTTTATTTGTTTTCAATTCTATTCCTCACCTTATAGTAGTTGAAACTTCTCTTAGCAGCAATCTATTCTAATGGAAATATAAAATTAACAAAGTTAACAAAATCAATTTCGTTTCACATATTAATTACCTGTCGAAAATAAATGTCGACGAGAGATCTGCAACTGATTTGATTTCAGTGACTTGCGGGCTCGTAATCTCAACCTTCAGACGGTAAGTTGCTATTTTTGTAACTGTTTAAATATTTCACCTTTTTAAATCAACAGTAAATTCACGTAGTTGATTCTTTCAGCTTGAATAAGTGAGCGACAGATTTCAACTATGCACTGAATTTTTCTCCTTCACCTTTAATTATCACCCTCAAACAACACTAATACACCAATCTTTCCATATTTGATAATTTTATGTCGTAAATTATTTAGATTCTTCATGTCTGGATGACAAGTTCAAATAATGTTAACACAATTTATAAACCAAATCATGAAATAGTGATTTCTATTTCACAATTTTCTGGGGAAATAAAGATTTGAAATCTTTGTTGGGTTGAAATTTATAATTAGTAGATTTATCTGTTGCAGTTTTGTTAAAACTTTCATCTACTTTAGTGCATGTATATTTTTAGTGTTTCCATATTTTCTTGGGAGTAGGCATGTTTTGACAAAACACTGACAACATCATCGAGAACTAAAGTTGTAGTATTTTCGTTCTGCTTATTCGGTTATCATATAATCGCGATACCGATCATGGAAAGAAGTAATTATATACAATCAAACATCGCGGAGCCTTGTATCCTATTAAGCAGTATTCTTCTAAAATATCTGTAATAAGGTATATCATAATTGAAATGAAAGTTTATGCTCTTATAGACATTCAAGAAGTGAGACACAATTTACTTGCTTTACCTGTATGCTCCATACTTGCTTCAAAAATATGTTAAAATCGTGGTAGTAACTCTCCATATGCGTTGGGATGTAGATGGAGTTCTTAGATACTTTATTTAAATTTGCATTCTGTAAAAAGAAATAATTTTTGAGGGTATTGCAAAAATTATCTTCAAAAATTGATTGAATAAATCATATTGTAGAAGAGAATGAAAAACACAGTGACCAAAGATTTTTTTGAAAGAAGGAAAATAACGGAGCGATTTTTAATTAGGGATGTCTCAATTTGATTATACGGCGTTGTAGTGCGTTGATTCAGTCAACCAAAGGGGCGGTATATATAACACGATATTTTACACTAAATACTCTCTGTACTCTGTAATATTGTATAACTTTGGTTAACTTTTGATATATATACAAATCGGGATTCTTTTTTACAGTTTCTAAGACATTTTGGTGTTTTGTTAATATATCTTATCTCCTAACTTTATTTAAGTGAACTTTAAATATAATTGGTAATATTTTGATACAGCAAAATTAAAGCCCAAGGGAAATTTTCATGTGACTTGATTTCCGAGAGTTTCATGATTAATTAACACTATTTGAAATCAGGGCTCTAAAATAGATATATTTCGTTATTAATGTAATTGTTACAATATTCCGCCTTGATTAACTGCAATAAATTATGTATCTAAGGGAATCCAAATTTAAAAAACAATAGAACACTTGTTGTAACCTAGCAACTGTTATTTACAATTGTTCCCAAAACTTAATTTAAAATATTAACAATTTCAACATTCAAGAGATGCTGTGAAACTTTAGAACAGTAGGTGTCTCACCATTCAAAAAATCAACAACTACATACACGCCATTAATTTATTTCAGATGTAATTCATAAGGAATAACACATGTCTAAGGAAAGGCAAATTTCATGATTAACATCAGTGAATCAAATTTAAATGGAAAATGTGTGTGTTTTAAATTAATGGTTAAGACTTGAATAATACTATATGGAATAAATAATGAAATTATTTATTAACAATTTCTTAAAACGAGAGAATAAGTTTTTGAGAACTCTGGTTCTGTACGTGTGTTTTGACAACTAACTGTCAACTGATGTTGGAGTTATTTCATTTTGCTTGTTGGCCGATTTTATAAAGGCCTTACTAAGTATACAAAGTTGTTCTTCTAAATTGTCGAGATATTCTGAACACAGGATCCTATTATAATAATCGAGGAGCTATTTTCCTGTCACAGTTAACTGTGTAGCATTCTGCTGATATAATTTAATTTACAATGCGAAAAAATATCTTATTCTTGAAAATAAAGCTTACGCTATAACAGAGTCAAGAATTGAGACGCAATTTACTTGGAAAATCATTTATTTAGAATACCGATCAGACATGTAGTAAATGTTAAGATTCTGCATATAGCATATAGATAAACCAAGTAAATTGTGTGTCACCTCTTGAATGTTTATCTTTCTTTTCAGTTATGTTATACCTTATTGCACGGTAAAGTAGTTTTTCTAGAAAAATACTACTTAATATGATCCCAGGTTCCTATAATCGCGATTATAAGATTAGCAACTAATTAGAATGAAAATACCCCAACATGCCCAAGTAGTCTAATTTGTCAGCAAGTTGTCAAAACGTGCGTAGCGGTTACGAGCTCTCAAGAAAACGTGGAGACACTTAAAATATATATGCACTAAAGTAGATGAAAATTTCATCAAAATTACAAATGAGCTATTAATTATAAATTTCAACTCAACAAAGATTGCAAATTTTTACACAGAAAATTGTGATTTGATTTTGTTTATAAATTGTGTTGTCATTATTTGAACTTGTCATCTAGACATGAGGAATCTAAATAAATTTTGACATAAAATTAGCAAAATTAGAAAGATTGGTATCTTAGTGTTGTTTGAGGGTGATAATCCAACCGAACGTGAAAGAGAGAAATTCAGTACCTAGTTGAAATTTGCCGCTCACTAATTCTTGCTTAAAGAATCAACTACGTGAATTATTTTTTGATTTAAAAAGGTGACATATTTAAACAGTTACAATAATAGGAACCTACTGTCCGAAGGTTCCGATTACGAGTCACTGAAATCAAATCAGTTGTAGATGTCTCGACGACATTTATTTTCCATCAAAGGATTACTGTCTGTGAATCTGACAGATAATTAACATGTGAATAGAAATTGTTTTCATTAACTTTATACTTAAATGCAGAAATATATTTTGCTACTAAGAGACGTGGGGGATGAAATTGAAAACAAGTAACTTGCCTGATGTATATACACATAAATAAAATTTTAATTAATTAGTACTTACAAAATTAAACGAATATTTTGGAGTGAGTGTTGTATTGAGTGATATTTTGCAATCTTTCATGTTTCAGTAGCAACGAAGGAAGATTGTTAGTCAAATAAGAGAAAATAACATTTATGTTGCTAAGATTACGTCACCTTATGATGTATGTCAGCCTGTCCAATTATAGGCAAGAGTTATGGTTAATTCAATTAAACCTAATTCGAAATAAGTGGTTTGGAATCACGTTGTCTTCTTTCAAGTAAATTTGATTTGATCTTATATTGTATTAATATTACATCAAATTGTGGTTCAGTTATATTTTTTGTTATAATTCTATTCGTTTGAATCCACAGTGTCAACAAATTTACAGAGCAAAGAAATGTCGAGATGAGTTATAATAACTTTAATGGTAGAACTGTTCCGAATCAATTTCATCCTTATATTTCAACTTACACTAAATGACTATAAATGTGGTTCCCAAATATTTAAATATAATATAACTTTCCAAATGAAACTACTTTGTTTAAGTTTTGTGGTTAATTTAATTAATTTTAACCTCCAATTAGTTAGTGGAAAGAAGTACTTAAAAGATATATGCGACATAATTTTTTAGGAAACACATTTACTGATTACAGTACAGATTAAATTTTAAGGAAGAATTACTTCGGCACTATTCTAAAATTATAATTAGAATAAACAAGCTTAATTCTCAGATGTAGGATGAGTTATAAGGTAGGTCCATACTATCGAAACATGGGACTCGAGATGGCGATCTGTGGTACAAGAATTGAACTTCTATCCAAAGAAAATTTCGACACGAGGCGGATTCAGGTAGAGGCGTTACTTACCAAAATCGATACCTGGAATTTCGTTAATGAAGTATCAAAGTCAGTTAGATGTCAGGGTGACAAAAAAAGTGAATCAGCGCTTAAAACGTGGATGTAAATAAGATAAAAAGGTAAATGCGGACATAATCCTATGCATAAGCTCATCGGACCTCAAGAGTATCAAAGGATGCGAGATTTCCAAAGATGTATGGCACTTTTGAAACAATTATTTTATATATTTTATATATTTTATATTATTTGATTAAGTATAAATAAAATTGGATAACGATAAATTACCCACGTGGTGTGGCATATATCAATGAGGTAAATATGCAAGGACACCCTTTACTGCCAGAGAATTAAGAAGTTAGAAGTTACTGAATATTGTTCATTCAGACATCTGCGGACCAAAGCGAGTTAGAACCAGAGGTGGATCAAGATATCTTCGAACATTTATAGACGATAATAGTGGATGGTGCAAGGTGTATTTTCTCATGTCAAAAGGAGAATTTCTTGAAAAATTTAAGGAATACAAAAGAACTGCTGAAAAACGAACTGGTAATGAAAGTAAGAGAGAATTAGCTGAGAAATTGAAGATCAAAGAATGCTAGGTTTTTTTTGTAATAGAAATTAACCAAAGTAAGAAAAGAGTAACACTTAAACAAATAAAATATATTTTAGAAAGTTAGCAGAGATTTAAAAATGTTCAAAGACTCCACACGATACAGAGAATTAATTGGTACTCTAATGTACTCTAATCCAGCCGATCAAAACTGGGGCTTTACAATAATTAGCTGTGTCTTTCTGACAATCGAACCTGAATTTGAGCCGCCTTTTCATTTTCTTATTTCACGGTTTTTGTCTCTTAATAGGAACTTCTTCTGAAATGAAACTGGCGATGTGCCGTGTGGCCCCAATAGGACTCTGAAGCACTCAAACTTCTTGCAGGCACGCTTGCTGTTTACTCATTTCATGACCGCTAATTCAGTTATTAAACTGTTTATAGTACGAAAACCTAAACTTAATTCAGTTGTTTCTTGGATTGGTAACCAAGGTTACCAACCAGGTAAACAAATTTTTTTATTTGTCTGAATTTAGTAACTAACTAAATTCAGACCAATTCAGTTACCATATTCGAAAGAGGAGAGTTGTTAATTTGGCTGGTAACTTCGGTTACTAAATCAATAAACTATGTGTGTGAACTATGTGTAGTGTCCGGAAAAGAGACAAGCTAAGTGAAAATCTCAATAAAAACCAAATGTCTGCCGACGTTTCCAGAGGTACCCGATTTCCTTAGTGTTCAAATTTATGTATATTGAATTGTATTAAAGCATTGCATATTCTTCAGACAACAGAAGTATGTTTTACTTTTGATTAATAAACATATCGCCTTCATTGCTGTTGGAACCTGAATATGTACAAAATGTAATTTGATTTCAAAACTGAACTTGAACAATTATTTGGTAACTTACAATTTCGTCGTTGAAAAGACGAAAACTACAAAAGAAATAAGTATTTAGTCTTTACACGTGAGCTGTTTGTTTCGTTTTTTAGCTTTCAATGAAAACACAAATTTAAGCAATATCGTTTTGTCATGAAAATATTTTGGTTTATATTCAAAAAATAATAATAATTTTTTCCAGATTGATGTTTTTAATGAACTCAGAAGTCAGATTTATCTAGTAATAGAGGTCCTTATGATATTCCTTCTACAGCATTGTGGATTATCATTAACAAAGCCTCTAAAAATGGAATTTAACTTGTTTTTAAAATGTGCTTTATTTCCTAATGTACAGAAAAAATCATTTATTACACCTACCTTAAAGAATGGAGATAGTTTACTTGTAACAAATTTAGGCCTGTATGAAAAATGTTTTGTATTCCATAATTGTCCAAAAAAATTCATTTTCAAAATAGTTCCAAAATATTATAAATGAGAGTCAACATGGATTTTGCAAATGTAAATCTTCTGCGACCAACCTTCTTATTTATAACAATTCGACAGTTGTTGCTCTTGAAAATCATTTACAGGTTGATGTTGTTTATACAGACTTTTAAAAGGCATCTGATAGAATCTGCCATGATTTATTGTTTGCTGAACTAACTGGGCTGGAGTTGTCAAGTAAGTTTTCCACTGTAGATAATCATAACGATTGTAATGTAAAGTGATTAGTTTTTTAAAAAAAATAAATCAACATTATTTTCGAAAGTTACACTTTACATAAAAGATTTTAATGTAATATGTTTGAAATTTAGAAATGTGTAACAGATTAGGCGGTAGTTTATCTAGAAAAGTTGGTTTGGCTCAAACTAAAATAAATTTGCGTAAATGTAAAAGAAAAACTGGTGAATATTCTGGTGCACTGATTGCAGAACAATTTTTAGATGGGATGGACAGTAATTTAGCATATAAATTCCAGCTTAAAGTATGCGTTATTGTTGAAGAA
The DNA here is from genome assembly GCF_024364675.1 of Aethina tumida. NCBI lineage: Eukaryota > Metazoa > Arthropoda > Insecta > Coleoptera > Nitidulidae > Aethina > Aethina tumida. Next base: position 25,704,366 of record NC_065435.1, on the reverse strand, counting down.
GAAATAATGTGTAGAAATAGTTAATCTTTCCATTTCTCTGTTAACATCAACTATTATTGACTAGTAATTAATAAGTCAACTTAGTTGTCACGCCCTTCCATATTCTGTCATTGTCAAAACTTTTCGGGTTATTCATCAAACTCTCTAATACCCTCAAAAATTATTTCTTATTACACATTGCAAATTTAAATAAAGCATCCTAAGAACTCCATTTACAACTCAACGCATATGGAGAGTTACTACCACGATATTAATATATTTTTAAAGCAAGTATGGAACATATAAGTAAAACAAGTAATCGTGTTATAATTAATTATAATTATTATAAACATGCTTAATTCTCAAAATGAAAGTACCTGCTTTATACACAGACAGATATGTGGAACTCCAACGGGAACATTCCAGTCCTCAGCCTTTTTGGTAGAACTTTTGGTAATGCTGTTTTCTTCTTTATTGGGATTTTTGCTTGTACTTTTTTTGATTTCTTGGATTTTTTTTTCATATTTCCCGATATGTGGCTTTGTCATAGAACGTTTCATCTTCATTTATATGATAGTAATCAGTCTGTCAATGTGTCAATTCCTGATGTCCAACGAATCGTCGAAATAGCTTATTTGTTTTTCATTTAAATTATATAATTTAATTGTGTGTTTTAACATAAAATATGTCATTAATTATAAAAATCTTGAATACAGATGAAAATTATACTTACATTTAAATCCAATTCTTGGGCCACTAGAATCTTTCCAGCATTTACCTTTTACATCGTACTTTCAGATTTCAATCTTAATTTATTGAATTTATTCTGAAAACAAATTATGTATTAGAGAGGTAGGTTTCGATATGAACTGATTAAAGTTTTGTGGAAACCAAATAAAGAAATCTTTTTGGGCTACTTGATTTTATGAAAAATATTTAATTTTGCTTATGACAACGAAATTCAAATATCTGCAAATGAATAATGAATTGTTAATGTCATAAGCTTTTTATAGAACAACTTAGGAAACATATTTCTTAATTATTTTTACAGGTAGATCAAGTTGGAACATATTGTATAAAATTTCATAAGATTTGTGCTCTCAATCATTAACATCCATATTGCTTAAAAGTAAATCCCAATCAACTAATGACAAGTGATAGTTTAATGAGTAAACCTCGGAACTCATGAAAACACTAAACTCATCATTAGTCCAATTCACTCGGGGCAGGTTTCAATCTCCAGTTACTAAAAATATATCCACTGATGCACAATGATTGGAATAAAAATCAGAACCAGATGCTGGTAAACTGTTCCAATTATTCACTTTTGGCTTTTGACCATAATGGATATAAAGACTTCCAGTACTTTCATGTCTTTTCGGTGAGCACAGGGGTGCGTCATCATCAGACGATTTCGACATCACTTTTATAGGCGTGACCCACTTCGTGGAAAACTTTTGCGTTTCGGAGGTGTGGGGTGGCTAGTTGGGAGAAAGGATTGGTGTTAGAAGTAGGAGTATTTCCAGGATTTACCGAAGGTGTCTGTAGTTTAGCAGACAGCTTACTGCATTACTTACTTTCATTCGTTGTAGTTCATCCTCTAGTTCCGATATTTTAATCTTAAGGCCTCTTGAAGCGCCGGCAGACTTTTGGGTTTTATTGAGATTTTCACTTGGCTTGTCTTTTCTCCTCAAACTACATATAGTTTATTTATCTGAGTTTGAATCCGAATATAAACACACACTGGTAAAATGTAATATTTTTCAAGGAAAAGAATAATATATATTAGGGCAAATTTTAATATTGATAAGATTTAGATGACTGAGATAATGTTAGAAATTGTTCAGTGATCAAATTTATGTATTTTGAATTGAATTAAAGCAAAAAGGTTAATACACTAACATTTAGAAAAAAGTTTTCATAGAAAAGAAACACTTAAATTAGTTTGGCAATATTGTGAAGACTGATATGGAATACGGTTCGTATTCTTTGACAACTCCTTGACAATCTTGACAACTGATCTTTGTGTAATTTTATTTTGTTCGGTATCCGATCCTATAATGCTCTTTGGCGAATTACGGAAAGAGGTTATTTCAATCTGCCAAAATGTGGAGAATGTGTATCGTATAAATATTACTCCAGGAGCTGACCCAGCGTACTAAATTTGATAATATGCTTTCCTTAGTTAACTTAATGCTGTCTTGTTAACCCTAATTAGTTTACTTGAAGGATTCTTCTAAAAAAAATCTAATTTACAGCGCAATGTAGCTTACACTACTATAAAGAATGAACAATTTTGACACAACTTAAAACAAATAATGTTTAATCTCCTCTTGGGATGCCAATTGTAACTGATGCGATGACCAGGTAGGAGTGCACTGAAACTACACAAACTGTTAAAATTGTAATTTGAATTGTGCGCCTGTGGACAGTTAAGTTGTAATTTTAACACTAAATTCTTAAATATAAATTTTTCTTGAGAAATAATAAATTCTTTTAAGCCCAGAAAGACTTATTTACTGAGAAAAGTAATAAAGTTAACCTAAAACGTCAATACGACATTTGAAAGGTGATTTCTCGTAACATTTGGAATAAGGGTTCTTAAATTGTCAGCAAAAAATCAATTGGCATTAATTGAAAAGTTAACAAGCCAAGATAATTACGTAACCTGGTTATTTGCTATAGAAACACATCTACAGCTAGAGAAGTTGTGGACTGCATAAAACCCCCCACATGTGTCATTGTGGACACAAAACGGGACACAAAGGCAAAAACTAAGATAAATTTACTAGTTGACTCAATAAATTACGTGCACATACAAGAGAGTAGATCTGCAAAATAAGTATGGGATAAATCTTGGTTGACACGCTGTGATGGGCTGCTGCATGATCTCTGTAATACTTCACAAACTGCATGTTAAAACGTAGAGAAATATATGAGTAAAATAATGTGTACCGCTCACAAGCTCAGAAACATTGGTTTCGAAGTTGACGATGAATGGCTATTTACAGTGCTACTCTCCGGTCTACCAGAATCCTATCAACCAATGATTATTGCTATTGAAAGCTCCGGCATGAAGATACCTTCTGTTTCTGTGAAATCAAAACTATCACAAGATGTTAAACAACCTGAAAGTGACTCAACAGTATTGTCTGTCATCAAGAAAATTAAAAACAACCACAGAAACAAAGTAAGGGTCCAAGGTGCTACACTTGTAACAAGTAAGGTCATAAAAGTCCTCAAATGCAAATCCAGAACCAAGAATGTTCAACAAAAAGCAAGTAGTTCATCATATGCTGCTGCGTTTGAGGCAACATCCAGCCAAAATGACCCATGGTAAGTGGCTTCCGATGCATCGTCACACATGACAAGACGTAAGAACATGAAAATATGACGGCTCCAGTCATACATAAAATCAGAGTCGCAAACAACAAAGTATAATCTGTGCAATGCTCAGAACAAGTGAGGTTGGACCATTATGACGATGAAGGTCAAAACAAAAAGGTGCGTGCTTTTTACAAAAGTATTAAGTGTTCCTAAATTGGCAACAAATCTATTGTCTCTAAGTCAGATTATTTGCGATGGTAGCCAAATAAAATTTGACGGAACGAGCTGTGTTATTATGAAGAGCAGAAGTGAGGTAGTATCTTCCTACTGTAGCTTTATGTTAGGGTCGACTGGAACAGTATTAGGATCAGCATTAGTCATTTCAATTCTGTTTAAAATTTGTTCCATATAAATACTAAAACTCTTTTCGGTGTAGAGTCGAATTTGGCATGCCAGCAGCAAGGGAATTGTTTTAACCCATATGGTGACTTGTTCAATTTACATACCATGTTTTCGTCATGATCCAACCCTTCTTGTTAAGTCATAAATAGGTGTCTTCAAGTTCTCCATATAAAAATGTACAGCCACAGATAGTAACGATCGTATTGAACTGATTGTTTGTGCAAAAGTTTCCTGGTAATCAACACGTGCAATTTGTCCATATCATTTCACACACAGATGTGATTTGTAACGTGGTCATTAAATAAATGAATCACTGTCATTAAAGTTGTTATAACAAATCGAAAAATTATCTCGATATTTCTTTTCTCTGTCAATTTGATGACACTGTCAATTAAAACAAATAGAAATATAATAAAAATATAACCACAATTTGATGTAATTTTAATACAATGAAAGAAACAAATCAAAATTACTTGAAAGAAGACAACTTTTTTCTAAATTACATATTTCGAATATGGTTTAATTGGTCATTGGACGTTTTGTTTATATTGTAACGTGTGGCACATGTCACAAGGAAACGTAATCTTAGCAACATAAATGTTATTTTCTTTTATTTGATAAACAAAATTCCTTCGTTGCTACTGAAACTTGAAAGTTCGTGATTTCCGTGATTTTTCAGCACTCGTAATCGAAATCCTCAAACAAAAAGTTGCCATTATTGTAATTGTTTAAATATTTCACTTTTTTAAATCAACAGTAAATTAACGTGGTTGATTCTTTCAGCTTGAATTAGTGAGCGACAATTTTCAACTATGCACTGAATTTTTCTCTTTCACTTTTAGTTGGGTTATCACTCTCCCACAACACTAAGATACCAATGTTTCCATATTTGCTAATTTTATGACGAAAATTATTTAGATTCCTCATGTCTGGATGACAAGTTCAAATAATGTCAACACAACTTTTAAACCAAATCATGAAATATTGATTTCTATTCTACAATTTTCTGCGTAAAGATTTGCAATCTTTTTACAGTAGAAATTTATAAGTAATAGCATTCTTTTGTTGATTTATTACATATATATTTTTAGTGTCTCCACGTTTTCTTGAGAGTTGCTATCGAGTACGCACGTTTTGACAACTTTCTGACAACTTAGTCAACTAATGTTGAAGTATTTCCGTTCTGGTTAATTGCTGATCTTATAATCGCGATACCGATTATAAAAAGAGGTTATTTTATACGACAAAGCATTGCAGAACCTGGAATCCTATTAACCATTATTTTTCTAAATATCTACTTTATAGTGCAACAAGGGCAACATAATTAAAAGGAACGCTTACGAAATTATAGACATTCAAGAAGTGAGACACGATTACTTGTTTTACTTATATGTTCCATACTTGCTTTAAAAATATATTAAAATTGTGGTAGTAACTCTCCATATGCGTTGAGTTGTAAATGAAGTTCTTAGGATGCATTATTTAAATTTGCAATTTGTAATAAGAAATAATTTTTGAGGGTATTAGAGAGTTTGATGAATAACCCGAAAAGTTTTGACAATGACAGAATATGGAAGGGCGTGACAACTAAGTTGACTTATTAATTACTAGTCAATAATAGTTGATGTTAACAGAGAAATGGAAAGATTAACTATTTCTACACATTATTTCTTCTTCAACAATAACGCATACTTTAAGCTGGAATTTATATGCTAAATTACTGTCCATCCCATCTAAAAATTGTTCTGCAATCAGTGCACCAGAATATTCACCAGTTTTTCTTTTACATTTACGCAAATTTATTTTAGTTTGAGCCAAACCAACTTTTCTAGATAAACTACCGCCTAATCTGTTACACATTTCTAAATTTCAAACATATTACATTAAAATCTTTTATGTAAAGTGTAACTTTCGAAAATAATGTTGATTTATTTTTTTTAAAAAACTAATCACTTTACATTACAATCGTTATGATTATCTACAGTGGAAAACTTACTTGACAACTCCAGCCCAGTTAGTTCAGCAAACAATAAATCATGGCAGATTCTATCAGATGCCTTTTAAAAGTCTGTATAAACAACATCAACCTGTAAATGATTTTCAAGAGCAACAACTGTCGAATTGTTATAAATAAGAAGGTTGGTCGCAGAAGATTTACATTTGCAAAATCCATGTTGACTCTCATTTATAATATTTTGGAACTATTTTGAAAATGAATTTTTTTGGACAATTATGGAATACAAAACATTTTTCATACAGGCCTAAATTTGTTACAAGTAAACTATCTCCATTTTTTAAGGTAGGTGTAATAAATGATTTTTTCTGTACATTAGGAAATAAAGCACATTTTAAAAACAAGTTAAATTCCATTTTTAGAGGCTTTGTTAATGATAATCCACAATTCATTCAATGCTGTAGAAGGAATATCATAAGGACCTCTATTACTAGATAAATCTGACTTCTGAGTTCATTAAAAACATCAATCTGGAAAAAATTATTATTATTTTTTGAATATAAACCAAAATATTTTCATGACAAAACGATATTGCTTAAATTTGTGTTTGCATTGAAAGCTAAAAAACGAAACAAACAGCTCACGTGTAAAGACTAAATACTTATTTCTTTTGTAGTTTTCGTCTTTTCAACGACGAAATTGTAAGTTACCAAATAATTGTTCAAGTTCAGTTTTGAAATCAAATTACATTTTGTACATATTCAGGTTCCAACAGCAATGAAGGCGATATGTTTATTAATCAAAAGTAAAACATACTTCTGTTGTCTGAAGAATATGCAATGCTTTAATACAATTCAATATACATAAATTTGAACACTAAGGAAATCGGGTACCTCTGGAAACGTCGGCAGACATTTGGTTTTTATTGAGATTTTCACTTAGCTTGTCTCTTTTCCGGACACTACACATAGTTCACACACATAGTTTATTGATTTAGTAACCGAAGTTACCAGCCAAATTAACAACTCTCCTCTTTCGAATATGGTAACTGAATTGGTCTGAATTTAGTTAGTTACTAAATTCAGACAAATAAAAAAATTTGTTTACCTGGTTGGTAACCTTGGTTACCAATCCAAGAAACAACTGAATTAAGTTTAGGTTTTCGTACTATAAACAGTTTAATAACTGAATTAGCGGTCATGAAATAAGTAAACAGCAAGCGTGCCTGCAAGAAGTTTGAGTGCTTCAGAGTCCTATTGGGGCCACACGGCACATCGCCAGTTTCATTTCAGAAGAAGTTCCTATTAAGAGACAAAAACCGTGAAATAAGAAAATGAAAAGGCGGCTCAAATCCAGGTTCGATTGTCAGAAAGACACAGCTAATTATTGTAAAGCCCCAGTTTTGATCGGCTGGATTAGAGTACATTAGAGTACCAATTAATTCTCTGTATCGTGTGGAGTCTTTGAACATTTTTAAATCTCTGTTAACTTTCTAAAATATATTTTTTTTGTTTAAGTGTTACTCTTTTCTTACTTTGGTTAATTTCTATTCCAAAAAAACCTAGCATTCTTTGATCTTCAATTTCTCAGCTAATTCTCTCTTACTTTCATTACCAGTTCGTTTTTCAGCAGTTCTTTTGTAGTCCTTAAATTTTTCAAGAAATTCTCCTTTTGACATGAGAAAATACACCTTGCACCATCCACTATTATCGTCTATAAATGTTAGAAGATATCTTGATCCACCTCTGGTTCTAACTCGCTTTGGTCCGCAGATGTCTGAATGAACAATATTCAGTAACTGCTTACTTCTTAATTCTCTGGCAGTAAAGGGTGTCCTTGCATATTTACCTCATTGATATATGCCACACCACGTGGGTAATTTATCGTTATCCAATTTTATTTATACTTAATCATATAATATAAAATATATAAAATATATAAAATAATTGTTTCAAAAGTGCCATACATCTTTGGAAATCTCGCATCCTTTGATACTCTTGAGGTCCGATGGGCTTATGCATAGGATTATGTCCGCATTTACCTTTTTATCTTATTTACATCCACGTTTTAAGCGCTGATTCACTTTTTGTGTCACCCTGACTTGATACTTCACCATTAACGAAATCCCAGGTATCGATTTTGGTAAGTAACGCCTCTACTTGAATCCGCCTCGTGTCGAAATTTTCTTTGGACAGAAGTTCAATTCTTGCACCACAGATCGCCATCTCGAGTCCCATGTTTCGATAGTATGGACCTACCTTATAACTCATCCTACATCTGAGAATTAAGCTTGTTTATTCTAATTATAATTTTAGAATAGTGCCGAAGTAATTCTTCCTTAAAATTTAATTACAGTACAGAACTGTAATCAGTAAATGTGTTTCCTAAAAAATTATGTCGCATATATCTTTTAAGTACTTCTTTCCACTAACTAATTGGAGGTTAAAATTAATTAAATTAACCACAAAACTTAAACAAAGTAGTTTCATTTGGAAAGTTATATTATATTTAAATATTTGGGAACCACATTTATAGTCATTTAGTGTAAGTTGAAATATAAGGATGAAATTGATTCGGAACAGTTCTACCATTAAAGTTATTATAACTCATCTCGACATTTCTTTGCTCTGTCAATTTGTTGACACTGTGGATTCAAACGAATAGAATTATAACAAAAAATATAACTGAACCACAATTTGATGTAATATTAATACAATATAAGATCAAATCAAATTTACTTGAAATAAGACAACGTGATTCCAAACCACATATTTCGAATTAGGTTTAATTGAATTAACCATAACTCTTGCCTATAATTGGACAGGCTGACATACATCATAAGGTGACGTAATCTTAGCAACATAAATGTTATTTTCTCTTATTTGACTAACAATCTTCCTTCGTTGCTACTGAAACATGAAAGATTGCAAAATATCACTCAATACAACACTCACTCCAAAATGTTCGTTTAATTTTGTAAGTACTAATTAATTAAAATTTTATTTATGTGTATATACATCAGGCAAGTTACTTGTTTTCAATTTCATCCCCCACGTCTCTTAGTAGCAAAATATATTTCTGCATTTAAGTATAAAGTTAATGAAAACAATTTCTATTCACATGTTAATTATCTGTCAGATTCACAGACAGTATTCCTTTGATGGAAAATAAATGTCGTCGAGACATCTACAACTGATTTGATTTCAGTGACTCGTAATCGGAACCTTCGGACAGTAGGTTCCTATTATTGTAACTGTTTAAATATGTCACCTTTTTAAATCAAAACATAATTCACGTAGTTGATTCTTTAAGCAAGAATTAGTGAGCTTCAAATTTCAACTAGGTACTGAATTTCTCTCTTTCACGTTTTGTTGGATTATCACCCTCAAACAACACTAAGATACCAATCTTTCTAATTTTGCTAATTTTATGTCAAAATTTATTTAGATTCCTCATGTCTAGATGACAAGTTCAAATAATGACAACACAATTTATAAACAAATTCAAATCACAATTTTCTGTGTAAAAATTTGCAATCTTTGTTGAATTGAAATTTATAATTAATAGCTCATTTGTAATTTTGATGAAATTTTCATCTACTTTAGTGCATATATATTTTAAGTGTCTCCACGTTTTCTTGAGAGCTCGTAACCGCTACGCACGTTTTGACAACTTGCTGACAAATTAGACTACTTGGGCATGTTGGGGTATTTTCATTCTAATTAGTTGCTAATCTTATAATCGCGATTATAGGAACCTGGGATCATATTAAGTAGTATTTTTCTAGAAAAACTACTTTACCGTGCAATAAGGTATAACATAACTGAAAAGAAAGATAAACATTCAAGAGGTGACACACAATTTACTTGGTTTATCTATATGCTATATGCAGAATCTTAACATCTACTACATGTCTGATCGGTATTCTAAATAAATGATTTTCCAAGTAAATTGCGTCTCAATTCTTGACTCTGTTATAGCGTAAGCTTTATTTTCAAGAATAAGATATTTTTTCACATTGTAAATTAAATTATATCAGCAGAATGCTACACAGTTAACTGTGACAGGAAAATAGCTCCTCGATTATTATTATAGGATCCTGTGTTCAGAATATCTCGACAATTTAGAAGAACAACTTTGTATACTTGGTAAGGCCTTTATAAAATCGGCCAACAAGCAAAATGAAATAACTCCAACATCAGTTGACAGTTAGTTGTCAAAACACACGTACAGAACCAGAGTTCTCAAAAACTTATTCTCTCGTTTTAAGAAATTGTTAATAAATAATTTCATTATTTATTCCATATAGTATTATTCAAGTCTTAACCATTAATTTAAAACACACACATTTTCCATTTAAATTTGATTCACTGATGTTAATCATGAAATTTGCCTTTCCTTAGACATGTGTTATTCCTTATGAATTACATCTGAAATAAATTAATGGCGTGTATGTAGTTGTTGATTTTTTGAATGGTGAGACACCTACTGTTCTAAAGTTTCACAGCATCTCTTGAATGTTGAAATTGTTAATATTTTAAATTAAGTTTTGGGAACAGTTGTAAATAACAGTTGCTAGGTTACAACAAGTGTTCTATTGTTTTTTAAATTTGGATTCCCTTAGATACATAATTTATTGCAGTTAATCAAGGCGGAATATTGTAACAATTACATTAATAACGAAATATATCTATTTTAGAGCCCTGATTTCAAATAGTGTTAATTAATCATGAAACTCTCGGAAATCAAGTCACATGAAAATTTCCCTTGGGCTTTAATTTTGCTGTATCAAAATATTACCAATTATATTTAAAGTTCACTTAAATAAAGTTAGGAGATAAGATATATTAACAAAACACCAAAATGTCTTAGAAACTGTAAAAAAGAATCCCGATTTGTATATATATCAAAAGTTAACCAAAGTTATACAATATTACAGAGTACAGAGAGTATTTAGTGTAAAATATCGTGTTATATATACCGCCCCTTTGGTTGACTGAATCAACGCACTACAACGCCGTATAATCAAATTGAGACATCCCTAATTAAAAATCGCTCCGTTATTTTCCTTCTTTCAAAAAAATCTTTGGTCACTGTGTTTTTCATTCTCTTCTACAATATGATTTATTCAATCAATTTTTGAAGATAATTTTAGCAATACCCTCAAAAATTATTTCTTTTTACAGAATGCAAATTTAAATAAAGTATCTAAGAACTCCATCTACATCCCAACGCATATGGAGAGTTACTACCACGATTTTAACATATTTTTGAAGCAAGTATGGAGCATACAGGTAAAGCAAGTAAATTGTGTCTCACTTCTTGAATGTCTATAAGAGCATAAACTTTCATTTCAATTATGATATACCTTATTACAGATATTTTAGAAGAATACTGCTTAATAGGATACAAGGCTCCGCGATGTTTGATTGTATATAATTACTTCTTTCCATGATCGGTATCGCGATTATATGATAACCGAATAAGCAGAACGAAAATACTACAACTTTAGTTCTCGATGATGTTGTCAGTGTTTTGTCAAAACATGCCTACTCCCAAGAAAATATGGAAACACTAAAAATATATATGCACTAAAGTAGATGAAAGTTTTAACAAAACTGCAACAGATAAATCTACTAATTATAAATTTCAACCCAACAAAGATTTCAAATCTTTATTTCCCCAGAAAATTGTGAAATAGAAATCACTATTTCATGATTTGGTTTATAAATTGTGTTAACATTATTTGAACTTGTCATCCAGACATGAAGAATCTAAATAATTTACGACATAAAATTATCAAATATGGAAAGATTGGTGTATTAGTGTTGTTTGAGGGTGATAATTAAAGGTGAAGGAGAAAAATTCAGTGCATAGTTGAAATCTGTCGCTCACTTATTCAAGCTGAAAGAATCAACTACGTGAATTTACTGTTGATTTAAAAAGGTGAAATATTTAAACAGTTACAAAAATAGCAACTTACCGTCTGAAGGTTGAGATTACGAGCCCGCAAGTCACTGAAATCAAATCAGTTGCAGATCTCTCGTCGACATTTATTTTCGACAGGTAATTAATATGTGAAACGAAATTGATTTTGTTAACTTTGTTAATTTTATATTTCCATTAGAATAGATTGCTGCTAAGAGAAGTTTCAACTACTATAAGGTGAGGAATAGAATTGAAAACAAATAAAATTTTAATTAATTTGTAATTAAAAAATAAAACGAGTGAGTGTGTGATTGAGTCACATTTTGCAAACAAGTATCAATAGCAACGAATTGTTTGTCAAAAAATAAAATAACATGTCAAATTACGTTTCTTTATGGCATATGTCAGAACTATGTAATTTATAAAAAAGTTGTCTTCTCTCAAACATATTTGATTTGATTCTTACATTGTATTAATATAACACCCAATTGTGGTTCAGTTATATCTTTTCTTATAATTCGTTTTAATCCACTGTCTCAGCAAATTGACAGAGCAAAGGAATATCGTGATGATTTTTCAATTTGTTATAATATTTTTGATGGTAGAACTGTTTCGAATCAATCTCATCTTTGTATTTCAACCTACAGTGGATGACCATAAATGATATTCCCAAATATTTAAATATAACATAACTATACAAATAAAACTAGTTTATTTAACTTATGTCGATATTTTAATATTAGTTTGGTGTTATAATATGGTTTCGTCACATTGCCGATTTTTTCAACATCCAATTATTCAGTGGAAAAATATACAGATATACACAAAATAATTATTTATGAATCACATTTTCCGTCATAAATTACAGATTAAAATATAAGTAAAAACTACTACGGTACAATTCTAATATTATAATTACTATAAACATGCTTAATTCTCAGATGTTATTTGAGTTGAAACGTATGCCCATACTATGGAAAACTTTCCATAAATTGAAAGTACCTTCTTTATACACAGACAGATATGTGGAACTCCAATGGGAACATTCTTGTCCTCAGCCTTTTTGATAGAACTTTTGAAGACGGTTTCTTGGTATTGCTGTTTTCTCCTTTATTGTGACTTTTTCTTGACCTTTTTTCGGATTTCTTGCATATTTTTTCATATTTCATAGCCTCAGAGAAAATAGCATGCCCTCAACCTCCGGAGATCTATCTTTCAACACTCTAATCCGGAGATTGCATGCTTGCATGATATCCAACCCTGTGAATCCGACAGATACAAGAGACCTTGTCTCTTGGCTGTCTAGACATCTGCGTCTCTTTTGAACATCTTTCCTTTACTATGTAGCGATTGTTACGTACCTCTTTAGTTTTCCCTTCTATTTTCCTAAACCTTTATGGTTAACTACACTTAGGTCATGATCTTCGGATCATTGCCCAGAGAGGGGTTTTTGGTCGGTAAAGTCCGGCACTACGTCTTGTAGATTTCCCCCACTTTGCTCCAATAAAAAAATAATCATAATTTATTCTGAAAACAAATCAATGTGTTATTTTATGGAGCCTTATTCTGTGTTTAGTTGGGAATTCCTGTAAATATAAATAATGAATTTAGCCAAAACTATTCCCTAAAAATAACAGTTTGGTAAGATCGGTTTCATTTCTAGCACTACTGTACATAAGTATTTCTGCTAATTACAATTCTCAATGAGGAAGAACCTCATTAATAAAGAGAGAATATTTAACTATTAATTTTGAATTGAAGCGTAGGAAGCAACTTCAGAAATATGTGTTTCTTATGAAATAAAAGTCTGAACTGATTAGAGTTTTGTTGTAAACAAATAAAGAAAACTTTTTGGGCTACTTGATTTTATGAAAAATATTGTAATACGTTTATATACAACGAAATTCAAATGTCTACAAGTGAATAATGCATAGAAATTCAAACAAAATGGTCCTGTGGCATAGACAACTAGAGTACCTACATTATAAATGCGTACAGGATTTGTACAGAAATCGACTGGTACACGGTAATAAATTGGATAATGATAAATTACCCATGTGGTGTGACAATGTCAACGAGGTAAGCAAGCAAGGAAACCCTTTACTGATAGAGAAGGAAGAAGTAAGCAGTTACTGAATACTGTTCATTCAGATATCTGCGGACCAATGCGAGTCAGATTCAGCGGTGGATCAAGATATCTTCTTACATTAATAGACGAATATAATAGGTGGTGCCAGGTTTTTTCCTTAAGTCAAAGAGAGAAGTTTTTGAAAAATTTAAGGAGTACAAAAGAACTGTCGAAAATCAAACTGGTAATGAAATTAAGAGAGAATTAGCTGAGAAATTGAAGATCAAAGATTGCTAGGTTTTTCTTTAGAATAGAAATTAACCAAAGTAAGAAAGGAGTAACACTTAAACAAAAAAAATATATTTCAGAGAAATTCAGAATGGTAGATTGCAATCCAATTAAAACACTGTATGACTGCCACTCAAAATTTAACAGAGATTTAAAACCATTCAAAGACCCCACACTATACAGAGAATTAATTGGTACTCTAATGTACTCTAAGGTAACCGATCAAAACTGACGCTTTGCAATAACTAGCTGTGTCGTTGGATGTGGTACCGCTTTCCTTTCTGCCAATAGAACCTGGATTTGGGCCTCCTTTTCCTTTTCTTATTTCTCGGCTCTTGCCTTTTAATAGGAACTTTAATAAAAACGAAAATATCACTACCAACACTTTTCCGTAGTTGCTACCGAAACTTGGTTAAATGACGATCGTTACCTCTGCCATTGATAACAACAGAAAAGTTTCTTATTGTTAGCGACTTTTGTCAATTGTTCAAAGTGTGGGTAGCAACCAGGGAATATTGTTGAAAATTACAATTTTTTTTTGAGTTGTTCGTCCTTCTTTTGTCTGAATTTAGTTATAATAGTTACCATAATCGAAAGAGAAGAGTTGTTAATTTGGCTTGTAACCTCGGTTACTAAACCAATAAACTATGTGTAGGGTCCGGCAAAAAGAAAAGCTAAGTGAAAAACTCAATAAACCCCAAAAGTCTGCTGACGTTTCCAGAGGTACCCGATTTCCTTAGGAATAAAATTTTGGAACTAGAAGGTGAGATACAGAGAGTGAAAGAGTGCTTACACAGCTTTGTCGTCTAAACTAGGGATAATATCGGTAACCTCTGATGGTACCCCTACTCCTAACGCTAATCCCAAATCTTTGTCCCAACTAGCCACCCCTACTCCTGCAAAGTCTCCCAGCTCCAAAACTCAGAAAACTTCTTGGAACTCGGTCACCCCCAAGGAGGTGATGTCGAAATTGTGTAACTACGACGCACCCCATGGTTCAGTGTTGAAATTTATGTATATTGAATTGTATTAAAGTATTTTAGACCAAGTGCCCTAAGAATTAGAAGAGCCTTCTCATAGAAAATAAACTCCTTGTTATTAAAGTAATTATTTAACATTTCTAATTGAATGGAATTATTTGGTAGCGCTAATGTCTAGACGTCTCAGTCTCAGTTTCGGCTCGTATTTTTTGACAACTCACTGACAATCTTGACAACTGATCTTTGTGTAATTTTGTTTTGATTGGCGCTGTTTGGCGAATTACAGAAAGAGGATATTTCAGTCTACCAAAATGTGCGGAAAATGGGATCACATAAATATTAATCAACGAGCTGACCCAGCTTATAAAATCCGATAATATGCATTCCTCAGTTAATTTAATGCTGTCTTGTTAACCAAAAGTAGTTTACCTGAAGCATTCTTCTCAATTTACAGCGCAATGTAGCTTAGGCTATTATAAAGAATGAAAAATTATAACACATCTTAAAACAAATAATGTTTCATTTCCTCTTGGGAATCCAATTGTAACTGTTGTGATGACCTGTAGGAGTGTACTGAAACTACACATAAACTGTTAAAATTGTAATTTGAATTGTGCGTCTGTAGACAGTTAAGTTGTAATTTTAACACTAAATTCTTAAATATAAGTTTTTCTCCTGAAATAATAAATACTTTTAAGAAAAATTAACAGGTTATGGAGCCAGAAAAGTCCAGGGAAGCCCAGAATGGCTTACTTACTGAGAAAAGTAATGAAGTTAACCTAAAACGTCAATACGACAATTGAAAAGTGTTTTCTCGTAACATCTGGAATAAGGGTTCTTAAATTGTCAGCAAACAATCATTTGGCATTAATTGAAAAGTTAACCGGCCGAGATAATTACGTAACATGGCGATTTGCTCTAAAAACATACCTACAGCAAGAGGAGTTGTGGAACTGCATAGACCCCACCACATGTGTCATTGTGGACACAAAACGAGACACAAAGGCAAAAACTAAGATAAATTTACTAGTTGACTAAATAAATTACGTGCACATACAAGAGAGTAGTACTGCAAAAGAAGTATGGGATACGTTTTCATAAGTATTTGATGACTCTTTGTTGACACGCTGTGATGGGCTGCTGCGTGATCTCTATAATACTTCACTTACTGTATGTCAAAACGTAGAAAAATATGTGAGCAAAATTATGTGTACTGCTCACAAGCTCAGAAACACTGGTTTCGCAGTTGACGATGAATGGCTAGTTACATTGCTACTTTCCGGTCTACCAGAGTCCTATCAACCAATGATTATTGCTATTGAAAGCTCCGGCATGAAGATAACTTCAATTTCTGTGAAATCAAAACTATCACAAGATGTTAAACAATCTGAAAGTGACTCAACAGTATTCTCAGTCAACACGAACAACCACAAGAAACAAAGTAAGTAAGGGAGCTACACTTGTAATAAGTAAGGTCATAAAAGTCCTCAAATGCAAATCCAGGACCAAGAATGTTCAACAAAAAGCAAGTAGTTCATCATATGCTGTTGTGTTTGAGGCAACATCCAGCCAAAATGACCCATGGCAAGTGGCTTCCGGTGCATCGTCACACATGACAAGACGTAAGAACATGCTTGAAAATATGACGGCTCCTGTCATACATAAAATCAGAGTCGCAGACAACAAAGTATAATCTGTGCAATGTTCAGTACAAGTGAGGTTGGACCATTATGACGATGAAGGTCAAAACAAAAAGGTGCTTTTTCCAAAAGGATTATGTGTTCCTAAACTGGCAACAAATCTATTGTCTCTAAGTCAGATTATTTGCGATGGTAGCCAAATAAAATTTGACGGAACAAGCTGTGTTATTATGAACAGCAGAAGTGAGGTAGTATCTTCCCACTGTGGCTTTATGTGAGGGTCGACTGGAACAGTATTAGGATTAGCATTAGTCATTTCAAATCTGTTTAAAATTTGTTCCGTATAAATACTAAAACTACTACTAAAACTCTTTTCGGTGTAGAGTCGAATTTTGCATTCCAGCAGCGAGGGAATTGTTTTAACCCATATCGTGACTTGTTCAATTTACATACCATGTTTTCGTCATGATCCAACCCTTCTTGTTAAGTCATAAATAGGTGTGTTCAAGTTCTCCATATAAAAATGCTGTCTTTACGTCTAGTTGATTTTGTGATTATTTTGTACAGCCACAGATAGTAACAATCGTATTGAATCTCACCTGACTGTTTGTGCAAAAGTTTCCTGGTAATCAACACGTGACATTTGATCATATCATTTCACACACAGATGTGATTTGTAACGTGGTCATTAAATAAATGAATCACTGTCATTAAAGTTATTATAACAAATACAAAAAAACATCTCGATATTTCTTTTCTCTGTCAATTTGTTGACACTTTCGATTAAAACAAATAGAAATATATTAAAAATATAACTGAACCACAATTTGATGTAATATTAATACTATGAAAGAAACAAATCAAATTTACTTGAAAGAAGACAACTTTTTTCTAAATTACATATTTCGAATAAGGTTTAATTGGACATGTTTTGTTTATATTGTAACGTCTGGCACATGTCACAAGGAAACGTAATCTTAGCAACATAAATGTTATTTTCTTTTATTTGATAAACAAAATTCCTTCGTTGTTATTGAAACTTGAAAGTTCGCAATATGTCGCTCAATCCCACACCCACTCCCAAATATTCGTTTAGTTTTGTAATTACTAATTAATTAAAATTTTATTTATGTGTATATACATCTAGTTATCCTGTTTTCAATTTCATCCCTCACGTCAATTTCATCCCTCGTATCACATATTCAAATTAAATTATAATAGTTGGAACTTCTCTTAGCAGCAATCTATTCTAATGGAAATATAAAGTTAACAAAGTTAACAAAAACAATTTCTTTTCACATGTTAATTATCTGTCAGAATCACAGACAGTTTTTGTATGTCGACGACAGATCTGCAACTAATTTGATTTCCGTGACTTTCAGGACTAGTAATCGACATCTCCACAATAATGGCATCAAGTTGCCATTATTGTAATTGTTTAAATATTCCTAACGAGTTCCTAAGGAGTCAGCACGTTTTGACAACTCTGGCAATTTTGACAGCTAATGTGAGAGTATTTCGTTCTGCTTAATTGCTGTACATATAATCCGCGATACCGATTATGGAAAGATCCTACAGCAGTATTTGTGTAAAAAGCTACTTTAATGTGTGGGCAAAAGCACCAAGATATGCTCCAGCTTTTCTTTTACATTTACCCAAATTCATTGTAGCTTGAACCGAACCAACTTTTCTAGAAAAACTACCGCCCAATCTATTACTCATTTTTAAATTTCAAACACATTACATTAATATCTTTTATCTAAAGTATAACTTGCGAATATGGTGTTGATTAATTTTTTTATAAAAACTAATCACTTTACATTACAATCGTTATGATTATTTACAGTGGAAAAATTACTTGTCAAATCCAGCCCATTTAGTTTAGCAAACAATAAATCATAGCAGATTCTATCAAATGCCTTTTAAATGTCTGTATAAACAGCATCAACCTGTAAATGATTTTCAAGAGCACCAACTGTCGAGAGGTTATAAATAAGAAGGATGGTCGCAGAAGATTTACATTTGCAAAATTCATGTTGACTCTCATTTATAATATTTTGGAACTATGGCATAATTATTTTGGAAATGATTTTTTTGGACAATTTTGGAAAACAACAAGTAAACTACCTCCATCCTTTAAGGTAGGTATAACAAACGATTTTTTACGTCCGTTAGGAAATAAAGTAGATTTTAAAAACATTTTAAATTTCATTGTTAGAGGCTTTGTTAATGAGAATCCACAATTCATTCAATACTGTAGAAGGAATATCATAAGGACCTCTATTACTAGATAAATCAAGACTTCTGAGTTCATTGAAAACATCAATCTGGACAAAATTATAATTAACTTTTTGAATATAAACAAAAATATTAGATTTGTGTCTGCATTGAAGGCTAAAAAGTGAAACAAACAGCTAACGAAGTGTAAATACTTATTTCTTTTGTTGTTTTTGTCTTTCCAATGACGAAATTGTAAGAAGTTATCAAATAATTGTTCAAGATCAGTTTTGAAATCAAATGATATTTTGTACATATTCAGGTTTCAACAGCAATGAAGGCGATATGTTTATTAATCAAAAGTAAAACAAACTTTTGTTGTCTGAAGAATATGCATCGACAAAAGTGTGTGAATTGTTAATGAGACATTGCTATTCTTAACAAATATCAAAATTTTATATATTTTCTTTGATAAGATAATAATAAAACTTAAACATCTTTTTTAGCTGCTTTTTTTCAATTCTGTTAAACTTATAAATTCACATCACATAATTAGGACCTTCCCACTTTCCGCATATTTTGGCAAATTGAAATAACCTCTCTCAGTAATTCGCCAAAGAGCATTATAGGATTGAACACCAAACAAAACGAAATTACACAAAGATCAGTTGCCAAGATTGTCAATGAGCTGTCAAAAAATATTAACCGAAATTGAGATCTGAGACGGCTAATCATTAGCGCTGGTTTTTCCCAAACTAATTTAAAAGTTTCTTCTCTATGAGAAGTCTCTTCTAATTCTTAGTGTACTTGGTTTAAAATACTTTAATACAATTCGATATACATAAATTTGAACAATGAATCATAACTGGTGGGGTGAATCGTAGTTAGACAATTTCGACATCACCTCCTTGGGGGTGACCGAGTTCCTGAGTTTTGGATCTGGAAGACTTTGCAGGAGTGTGGGTGGCTGGTTGGGATAAAGATTTGGGATTAGCGTTAACAACTCTTCTCTTTCGATTATGGTAACTATTATAACTAAATTCAGACAGAAGAAGGACGAACAACTCAAACAAAAATTGTTACTATCAACAATATTCCCTGGTTGCACTTTGAACAATTGACAAAGGTCGCTAACAATAAGAGACCTTTCTGTCGCTACCAATGGTAGCGGTAACAATCGTCATTTATCCAAATTTGAGTAGCAACTACGGAAAAGTGTTTGTTAAGGAATGAAATTGCACATTGATACTTGGAACCCTCTGTATAGATGCCCTAACGCAAACGTCTTGCTACGCAGGGTTTTTAGTTCTTAGTTTTTAGTCTTTGACGTTTCTAGCACACTTTGTAATAATATAATAAACGATCAGTGTTCTTGTAACATCGACTATTATTCTCATCACACTCACACCTCAGTTTTCAAAAGTGTTTGTAGTGATATTTTTGTGTTTATTTAGTGTCCATCTTTTGTCTGAATTTAGTTAGTTACCAAATTCAGACAAATGAAAAAATTTGTTTACTTGTCTGGTAACCTTGGTTACCAATCCAAGAAACAACTGAATTAAATTTTTGTTTTCGTACTATAAACAGTTTAATAACCGAATTAGCGATAATGAAATGGGAAAACAGCAAGTGTGCCTGCAAAAGGTCGAGTGGTTCCGAATCCTATTGGAACCGGACGGCACATCGCCAGTTCCGTTCCACAAGAAGTTCCTACTAAGAGACAAAAACCGTGAAAGAAGCAAAGGAAAAGGCGGTTCAAATCCAGGTTCTATTGGCAGAAAGAAAGGTCAACCGCCCGGTAAACCCTGAGCACGACTCCGTTCCAAGTTCCGAAAGAGTTAACTATCTAAAGTAAGTAACAACAGCAAAATTCGGCAAAGCGCCTCACCGACATCAGACCCCCAAATGGAGTTAGACATAACGTTAATATAAACAATAAAATAGAATAAAGTATGTTAAAAAACAATAACAATTGACAAATGAAAGCGACCGAGGTAACCTTGGTGATCAAGAAACAGTGAGAGTCAGTTTGAGAGAAACAGCTCAAGAGCTCAGTAATAGCCGTCTTTTTTGTTGATTCATCCTTTGTATTTCAATTATTTGATTGAATAAATTACTGCAATTTCTTGCATATTCTCTGAGGTTATGGGCCCACTGCGTGCAGGATAAAGTTATACAATTGAGGTTGGAAGTCAATTGTGGTGAAGGCAACAGACAAAGATGGCGAACGTTACTGTAAATAACATTCTAAAAATTCAACAACTCGATGGCACGAATTTTAGCAAATGGAAATTTCGTGTGGGAATTTTGCTTGATGAAAAGGAGTTGAGAAGATTCATCGAGGAATCGTTGGAGGTCATTCTTACAGCGGAAAAAGATGTGACAAAACATCCTACGATTAAGCTGAATGAAAAGGAAATGTGTTTCGATATTAGTACAGTCAGTTCATGATAGCCAACTTGAGTATGTTCGCGAAAAAGCTCGCGCAAAGGACATGTTCGACACATTATGCACGATTTTCGAAAGGAAAAGTGTGGCGTCGCAAGTTTTATTACGAAAACAATTGCTGACAATGAAATACAATGAGTCGGATGATATGATAAGTTACCTTTTGCAATTTGATAAGAGAATTCGAGAGTTAAAGTCAACGGGAGCTAAAATGGAAGAGCGTGATGTGGTTGTACAATTGTTGATTACTATGCCAAGAGGTTATGATAATCTAGTGACACCATCGGAAACGATGGATCAATCAAAGTTAACTGTAGAATTTGTTAAAACTCGGTTAATGGATGAGTACAACAAGCGGACTGGTGAAAATGGTTCGAGTAAATCAATTGAGCCTGGAGCAATGTTTGCTGGGAAAAAGACAATTATATGTCATATGTGTAAAAAATCTGGACACAAAAAGGCTCAATGTTTTCGCAATAAAAACAAATAAGAGAGGTCAAATAGAGAAAGCGCAAACAGAGCAAGCGGTTCATCGATGAATGCAATTGCTGAAGATGGTACCAAAGAGAATTTGGCAGAATCGAAGGCATTTAACGCTCAATTGCAGCAGAATAGCGGTAATTACGCGGAAATAAAATTTGTCTTAGATTCTGGAGCGACTCAGCATATGGTGAATCAGAAGATGTTCTTCGATAAATTTGGAACCAATTGACGAAATAAGCATTTCGGTTGCCAAGAAAAATCAAAGCATTGTTGCAAAGCAACGTGGTGACATTCTCGTTAAAACATTTCACCATGGTGACACATCGGTAAAAACAATGGAGGACGTTCTATTCGTGAATGATTTGAAATGCAACTTGATGTCAATTCGAAGACTAACACAAAAGGGATATCGAATTGTGTTTGAGGGTGATTATGCCTATGTATCGCTGAATGGTATCAAAAAGTTTGTCGGACGCGTAAATGGAAGAATGTATGAAGTGACTTTGTTCGTTGACAACAATGTGTTTGCGGAATTTACAGGAGTGAATAAATTGAATACAATATCACAGAATTTATGGCATTTTAGTCTTGGTCATCTCAACCGAAATGACATGAAAAAGTTAGCCAATTGTATGGCTATTGGTATGAGTAACGTAAAAAAAAGGATACACAGTTGTGCGAATCGTGTTTACTTGGAAAACATGTTCGTTCACCGTTTCCAAGAAAATCAAATACACGTTCATTGCGAGTTTTGGAATTGATTCACAGTGATGTTTGTGGACCGTATCCAACGAATGCATACGATGGGTCACGTTATTTTGTGACATTCATGGATGATTATTCGAGAGCATCCATGGTCTATTGCATCAAGAGAAAAAGTGAAACGTTTGGTAAATTCAAGGAATTTGTCGCAATGGCTGAGGCACTTCATGGCTCAAAGGTGTCAAAATTGAGACATGATGGCGGTGGTGAATATACGTCAAACGAATTTAAAGAATACTGCAAACAAAAGGGTATTCAGATGTTAGTCACCGTTGCATACAATCCGGAAATGAATTCAGTATCTGAACGTTTAAATGAAACGCTGCAACACAAGGCTACGATAATGCTGTTGGCCAGTGGGATGGAAAATAAGTTTTGGTATGAAGCAATTATGTCGGCAAATTATATCAAAAATCGATTGCCAACAAACGCGGGTGGAAAGCAGTTTAAAGACAAGACACCAGCAGAAATTTGGTTTGGAAAGAAACCAGAGCTGTCAAACCTTCGAATATTTGGTTCTGAATGTTACAATCATATTCCACATGAAATGCGGTTGAAATTACAAGCAAAAGCAACAAAATGTATTATGCTTGGTTATGGTGCGACGTTTGGTACGTATTGACTTTGGGATATTGAACAACAGAAGCTAATTTTTAGTCAAAATGTAACATTCAATGAATCATCGGTATTAAATCGATCAAAGTTAGTAGAGATAATCGGTTCAGAGGCGGTTACAGATAGTGGGAGTACGTGTGACGGTAAAGCAGTTCAACCAAATGATGATGAACAGTCGCGTACTGATAAAACTGGAGAAATCCACAGTACTAATTTGGATTGTGTTGGTAACGGCGTTTATTTGGATAACATGGGTATCAGCGAGGTAACTCAACGAAAGAGCGGGAGAGTAAGAAAGGCACCGCTACGTTACGGTAATTATGCACCTGAATGTGATGCGCATATGGCACTATCATCTATCGAAGGTGAATCACTAGTGTTATCAGCAGAACGATTTGTTGGTGACGATCCGTCCACAATATCGGAAGCAAAACGGCGTAGTGACTGGTCTGAGTGGGAATAAGCAATCAATTGTGAGATGCAGTCGTTAGCAAAGAACAATACTAGGTCTATTTGCGACTTACCTAGAGGAAGAAAAGCAATCACAAATAATTGAAATGTCTTTATGATTCGGATTGTCTTCATTCTATTCTATTGAGAGGCGGTGTTAATATAAACAATAAAATAGAATAAAGTAAGTTAAAAAACAATAACAATTGACAAATGAAGGCGATCGAGGTAACCTTGGTGATCAAGAAACAGTGAGAGTCAGTTTGAGAGAAACAGCTCAAGAGCACAGTAGTAGTTGTCTTTTTTGTTGATTCATCCTTTGTATTTCAATTAATTGATTGAATAAATTACTGCAATTTCTTGAATATTCTCTGAAAAGTAAGTAACAACAGCAAAATTCGGCAAAGAGCTACACCGATATCAGACCCCCAAATGGAGTTAGACATAACGTTCGTCCTTCTGTTTGAATTTAGTTATAAGAGTTGCCATATTCAGACAAAAGAGAAGAGTTGTTAATTTGGCTGGCAACCTCGGTTACTAAACCAATAAACCATGTGTAGTGTCCGCGAAAAAGATAAGCCAAGAGGTACCCCAAAACTAGATGTTAAGATTAAAATCTCGGAACTAGAGGGTGAATTAAAACGAATGAGAGTAAGTAATGCAGTAAGCTGTCTGCTAAACTACAGATACCATCGGTAAATCCTGGAAGTACTCCTACTTCTAACCCTAACACCAATCTGTCCTCCCGACCAGCCACCCCACACCTCCAAAACGCAGAAGTCTTCCACAAAGTGGGATACTCCTATGGAGGTGGTCTCGAAATCCTGACAACGCACCCCTGTGCTCTTCTGTTGTTTTTATTCTCCGTTGTCATCACAACCGTTATGCACGATGTCTAGATATTCTAACATAACTTGCCTCGAGTGAATTGGACCAATGATGAGTAAGTATAGTGTTTGCATGAGTACTGAGGTTTACACTTTAAACTATCAATTATCATTGGTTGATTGTGTCTTATGAAATTTTATACAATATGTTCCTACTTTATCTACTATCGCGTTCATAAGTGGTCTGCCACTTCAACGACGTCAGGCCGTAAACGGTCACATTCTGTATTACCGTGCTCTACCGTCTCGGCAGTGCACGGTAATACAGATTGTGACCGTTTACGGCCTGACGTCATTGAAGTGGCAGACTACTTATGAACGCGATAGTACATGTAAAAAAATTAAAAACTAAGTTTCCTAAGTTGTTCTCTAAAGAGCTTATAAAATTAACTATTCGTTATTCATTTGTAGACATTTGAATTCCATTCCCATAAACAAATTTCAATGTTTTATTTATTAATTCGTTATTCATTTGTAGATATTTGAATTTCGTTGTCATAAACTAATTTCAATTTTGTTCATTAAATCAGGTAGACCAAAAAGTTTTCTTTACTTGTTTACCAACAAACTTTAATCAGTTCAAACTTTTATTTCATACGAACCACATCTCTCCGAAGTTGCTTCTACGCTTCAATTCAAAATTATTAGTTAAATATTCTCGCTTTTATTAATGAGTCCCTACCTCATTGGAAATGATAATCGGAAGAAATACTTGTGTATAGTAATACTAGAAATGAAACAGACCGTATCAAACTGTTATTTTTAGGGAATATTTTTGTCTAAATTCATTAATTTACTTACAGGAATCCCAACTAAACAAAGAATAAGTACTTTAATTAATTTGTTTTCAGAATAAATTAAGATTGAAATCTTAAAGTACGATGCAAAAGGCAAATGGTGTAAAGATTCTAGTGGCCCAAGAATTGGATTTGAATGTAAGTATAATTTTCATCTGTATTCAAGATTTTTATAATTAATGACATATTTTATGTTAAAACACACAATTAAATTATTTAATTTAAATGGAAAACAAATAAAATTGGTATATATAATAAAATTAATCTTTAATATTAATTTTATATATCTTTTTTAAAGTATTTCGACGATTCGTTGGGCACGAGGAGTTACGTTCACATGGAAAGGCTGATTACCATCATATAAATGAAGATGAAATGAGCCACGACAAAACCTGACGACATCGGCAAATATTTTCTCTGAGGCTATGAAATATGAATAAAAATCTAAGAAATCCGAAAATAGTACAAGAAAAAATCACAATAAAGAAGAAAACATCATTACCAAGAAACCGTATTCAAAAGTTCTACCAAAAAGGCTGAGGACTGGAATGTTTCCATTGGAGTTCCACATATCTATCTCTGTATATAGCAAGTACTTTCAATTTATGGAAATGTTTCCATAGTGTGGATCTATGTTTCAACTCATCTATCATCTGAGAATAAAGCTTGTTTATAGCAATTATAATTTTAGATTAGTGCCGAAGTAATTTTTCCTTAAATTTTAATCTGTACTGTAATCACTAAATGTGTTTCCTAAAAAAATATGTTGCATATAACTTTTAAGTACCTCCACTGAATAGTTGAAGGTTAAAAAAATCGACAATAGGTCGAAACCATTTATTAACAACCAAACTTATATTAAATTAACCACATAACTTAAAGGTACACAAAGTAGTTTTATTTGGAAAATTATATTATATATAAATATTTGGGAATCACATTTATAGTCATTTAGTGTGGGTTGAAATATAAGGATGAATTTGATTCGGAACAGTTCTACCATTTAGTATAACTCATCTCATCTCGATATTTCTTTCCTCTGTCAATTTGTTGACTCTGTGGATTCAAACGAATAGAATTATACCAAAAAATATAACTGAACCACAACTTGATGTAATATTAATACAATGCAAGATCAAATAAAATTTACTTGAAAGACGACATTCCTCATCTCTCTTAGCAACAAAATATATATCGGCATTTAAGTATAAAGTTAACAATGTTAACAAAAACAATTTCTATTCACATGTTAATTATCTGCAGAATCACAGACAGTATTTCTTTGATTCAAAATAAATGTCGACGAGAGATCTGCAACTGATTTGATTTCAGTGACTCGTAATCGAAACCTTCAGACAGTAGGTTGCTATTGTTGTAAATGTTTAAATATTTCACCTTTTTAAATCAAAAGATAATTCACGTAGTTGATTCTTTAAGCAAGAATTAGTGAGCGGCAAATTTCAACTAGGTACTGAAATTTTTCTATCACGTTTGGTTGGATTATTACCCTCAAATAACACTAAGATACCAATCTTTCCAAATTTGCTAATTTTATGTCAAAATTTAATTAGATTCCTCATCTCTAGATGACAACTTCAAATAATGTCAGCACATTTTATTAACAAAATCATGAAAAAGTGATTTCTACTTTACAATTTGCTGATTTGCAATCTTTGTTCAGATGAAATTTATAATTAATCATTTGTAATTTTGTTGAAATTTTCATCTACGTTTGTGCATATATATTTTAAGTGTCTCCACGTTTTCTTGAGAGCTGACAAATTGGACAACTTGGCCTTAGTTGCTGATTTATAATCGCGATTCTAGGAACCTGGGATCCTATTAATTAGTATTTTTCTAAAAAATCTTTATAAACATTCAAGAGGTGAAACACAATTTACTTTACCTACATGCTCCATACTTGCTTTAAAATAAAGTTCAAATCGTGGTGGTGAATCAAAACTTGAAGATTGTGATGCACAATATAAATTGAACTTTGCGAATGTTATTTGATGGGATAAGAACCCTTTAGAAGATAAATAAAAGTTTTTTGTGCTCTTCGCAATAACTAAATGAACAAGTTTAGAAGGTAAATTTACCAAAAAATAGTTTTGTACATAATCTGGGTTCAATAGCAACGAAGGCAGTTCTTCTTCCTTTCTATTTACCTGGAAGAATATCATCATCTGACACATGTCTGATCTGTATTCCAAATAAATGCTTTTCTAAGAAAATTGTGTCTCAATTCTTGACTCTGTTATAGCGTAAGCTTTATTTTCAATAATAAGATGTTTTTTCGCATTGTAAATTAAATTGTATCAGAAGAATGTTTCACTGTTAACTGTCACAGAAGGATAGCTCCTCCATTATTATTATAGAATCCTGTGTTCAGAATATCTCGACAATTTAGAATATCATCTTTCTATATTTGGTATCGCCAATATAAAATCGACCAACAAGCAAAATGAAATAACTGAAATATCAGTTGTCAGTTAGTTTTCAAAACAAACGTACAGGACCAGAGTTCTCAAAAACTTATTCTCCTGTTTTAAGATATTGTTAGTAAATAATTTCATTATTTATTCCATATGGTACTACTCAAGCCTTAACCATTATGTTAAACCCTACACATTTTCCATTTAAATTCAATCCATTGATGTTAATCATCAAATTTGACTCTTTTAAAAAATTATGTGTTATGTATTACATCTGAAATAAATTGATGGCGTGTTTGTAGTTGTTGAGTTTTTGAATGATGAGATACCTAGTGTTCTCAAGTTTCACAGCATCTCTTGAATGTTGAAATTGTTAATATTTCAAATTAAGTTGTAGGAACAATTGTAAATAACAGTTGCTAATTTACAATAAGTGTTGTATTGTTTTTTAAGTTTGATTTCCCTTAGCTACATAATTTGTTGCATTTATTCAATCATATTGCAACAGTTACACTAATAACAAAATATATCTATTTTAGAGCTCTGATTTCAAATAGTGTTAATTCGTCATGAAATTCTCGAAAATCAAGTCACATGAAAAATTCCCGTGGGCTTTAATTTTGCTGAATCAAAATATTACCAATCATTTTAAAATTCATTTAAGTAAAGTTAGGCATATGATATATTATCAAAACACCAAGATGTCTTAAAAACTGTAAAAAAGAATTCCGATTTGTATATATATCAAAAGTTAATCAAAGTTATACAATATTACATAGTACAGAGAGTATTTAGTGTACAATATCGTGTTATATATACCGCCCCTTTGGTTAACTGAATCAGTGCACTACATCGACGTATAATCAAATTGAGTCATCCCTAATTAAAAATCGCTCCGTTATTTTCCTTCTTTCAAAAAAACCTTTGATCACTGTGTTTTTCAATCTCTTCGACAATATGATATATTCAATCAATTTTTGAAGATAATTTTTGCAATACCCTCAAAAATTATTTCTTTTTACAGATGGCAAATTTAAATAAAGCATCCTAAGAACTCCATGTACATCCCAACGCATATGGAGAGTTACTACCACGATTTTAACATATTTTTGAAGCAAGTATAGAGCATACAGGTAAAGCAAGTAAATTGTGTCTCACTTCTTGAATGTCTATAAGAGCATAAACTTTCATTTCAATTATGATATACCTTATTACAGATAATTTAGAAGAATACTGCTTAATAGGATACAAGGCTCCCAGAAAATTGTGAAATAGTGTGAATTACTATTTCATGATTTGGTTTATAAATTGTGATAACATTATTTGAACTTGTCTTCCAGACATGAAAAATCTAAATAATTTGCGACATAAAATTATCAAATATGGAAAGATTGGTATATTAGTGTTGTTTGAGGGTGATAACTAAAGGTGAAGGAGAAAAATTCAGTGCATAGTTGAAATCTGTCGCTCACTTATTCAAGCTGAAAGAATCAACTACGTAAATTTACTGTTTATTTAAAAAGGTGAAATATTTAAACAGTTACAAAAATAGCAACTTACCGTCTGAAGGTTTAGATTACTAGCCCTGAGAGTCACTGAAATCAAATCAGTTGCAGATCCCTCTTTGACATTTATTGCTGCTGAATAGATTGCTGCTAAGAGAAGTTTCAACTATTATAAGGTGGGGAATAGAATTGAAAACAAGATAACTAGCCTGATGTATAAACACATAAATAAAATTAGCATATAGGTAAAGCAAGTAAATTGTGTCTCACTTCTTGAATGTCTATAAGAGCATAAACTTTCATTTCAATTATGATATTATTATTATTATTATTATAGATATTTTAGAAGAATACTGCTTAATAGGATACAAGGGTCCGCGATGTTTGGTAGTATAAAATACCTTTATTCTATGATCAGTATCGCGAATAAGCAGAACCAAAATACTCCATCCTTAGTTCTCGATGTTGTCAGTGTGTTGCCAAAACACGCATACTGTCAAGAAAATATGGAGACACCAAAAATATATATGCACCAAAGTAGATGAAAATTTTAGCAGAACTGCAAATGATAAAGCCATTAATTATAAGTTTCAACCGAACAAAGATTGCAAATCAATATTTACGCAGAAAATTGTAAAATAGAAATTACTATTTTATGATTTGGTTTATAAGTTGTGTTGATATTATTTGAATTTGTCATCCAGACATGAGGAATCTAATTAATTTGCGATATAAAATTATCAAATATGGAAAGATTAATATATCATTTGAGGGTGATAACCAATGTTGAAAAAGAAAATTTCAGTGTTGAAATCTGTCGCTCAGTTATTCAAGCTGAGAGAATCACCTACGTGAATTTACTGTTGATTTAAAAAGGTGAAATATTTAAACAGTCACAAAAATAGCAACTTACTGTCTGAAGGTTTAGATTACGTGCCCTGAAAGTCACTGAAATCAAATCAGTTGCAGATCTCTCGTGGACATTTATTTCAAGTTTCAATAGCAACCAATTGTTTGTCAAAAAATAAAATAACATTTATGTTGCTAAGATTACGTTTCCTTATGACATATGTCAGAAGTATGTAATTTAGCAAAAAAGTTGTCTTCTCCCAAGCAAAACTTGATTTGTGGTTCAGTTATATCAGTTATATCTTTTCTTATAATTCTATTCGTTTTAATCCACAGTGTCAGCAAATTGACAGAGCAAAGGAATATCGTGATGATTTTTCGATTTGTTATAATATTGTTGATGGTAGAACTGTTTCGAATCAATCTCATCCTTATATTTCAACCTACACTGGAAGACTATAAATGAGATTCACAAATAATTAAATATAACTTAACTTTACAAATAAAATTACTTAGTTTAACTTAAGTCGAAAATTTAGTTTGGTGTTATAAAATGGTTTCGACACATTGTCGATTTTTTCAACCACCAATTTTTCAGTAGAAAGATTTACAGCTATATATAACATAATTATTTATAATATATACAACATAATTATTTAGGAAACGCATTTACCGTCATAGAGTACAGATTACAATAGGAAAAATTTCTTCGCCACAATTATAAAATTATAATTATTATAAACATGCTTAATTCTCAAAATGAAAGTACCTGCTTTATACACAGACAGATATGTGGAACTCCAACGGGAACATTCCAGTCCTCAGCCTTTTTGGTAGAACTTTTGGTAATGCTGTTTTCTTCTTTATTGGGATTTTTGCTTGTACTTTTTTTGATTTCTTGGATTTTTTTTTTTTCATATTTCCCGATATGTGGCTTTGTCATAGCACATTTCATCTTCATTTATATGATAGTAATCAGTCTGTCAAAGTGTCAATTCCTGATGTCCAACGAATCGTCGAAATAGCTTATTTGTTTTTTATTTAAATTAAATAATTTAATTGTGTGTGATTTAGCATAAAATATATCATTAATTATAAAAATCTTGAATACAGATGAAAATTATACGTACATTTAAATCCAATTCTTGGGCCACTAGAATCTTTCCAGCATTTGCCTTTTACATGGTACTTTCAGATTTCAATCTTAATTTATTGAATTTATTCTGAAAACAAATTCTGTATAAGAGAGGTAGGTTTCGATATGAACTGATTAAAGTTTTGTGGTAACCAAATAAAGAAATCTTTTTGGGCTACTTGATTTTATGAAATTTTGCTTATGACAACGAAATTCAAATATCTGCAAATGAATAATGAATTGTTAATGTCATAAGCTCTTTATAGAACAACTTAAGAAACATAGTTCTTAATTATTTTTACAGGTAGATCAAGTTGGAACATATTGTATAAAATTTCATAAGATTTGTGCTCTCAATCATTAACATCCATATTGCTTAAAAGTAAATCCCAATCAACTAATGACAAGTGATAGTTTAATGAGTAAACCTCAGAACTCATGAAAATACTAAACTCATCATTAGTCCAATTCACTCGGGGCAGGTTTCAATCTCCAGTTACTAAAAATATATCCACTGATGCACAATGATTGGAATAAAAATCAGAACCAGATGCTGGTAAACTGTTCCAATTATTCACTTTTGGCTTTTGACCATAATGGATATAAAGACTTCCAGTACTTTCATGTCTTTTCGGTGAGCACAGGGGTGCGTCATCATCAGACGATTTCGACATCACTTTTATAGGCGTGACCCACTTCGTGGAAAACTTTTGCGTTTCGGAGGTGTGGGGTGGCTAGTTGGGAGAAAGGATTGGTGTTAGAAGTAGGAGTATTTCCAGGATTTACCGAAGGTGTCTGTAGTTTAGCAGACAGCTTACTGCATTACTTACTTTCATTCGTTGTAGTTCACCCTCTAGTTCCGATATTTTAATCTTAAGGCCTCTTGAAGCGCCGGCAGACTTTTGGGTTTTATTGAGATTTTCACTTGGCTTGTCTTTTCTCCTCAAACTACATATAGTTTATTTATCTGAGTTTGAATTCGAATATAAACGCACACTGGTAAAATGTAATATTTTTCAAGGAAAAGAATAATATATATTAGGGCAAATTTTAATATTGATAAGATTTAGATGACTGAGATAATGTTAGAAATTGTTCAGTGTTCAAATTTATGTATTTTGAATTGAATTAAAGCAAAAAGGTCAATACACTAACATTTAGAAAAAAGTTTTCATAGAAAAGAAACACTTAAATTAGTTTGGCAATATTGTGAAGACTGATATGGAATACGGTTCGTATTCTTTGACAACTCCTTGACAATCTTGACAACTGATCTTTGTGTAATTTTATTTTGTTCGGTATCCGATCCTATAATGCTCTTTGGCGAATTACAGAAAGAGGTTATTTCAATCTGCCAAAATGTGGAGAATGTGTATCGTATAAATATTACTCCAGGAGCTGACCCAGCGTACTAAATTTGATAATATGCTTTCCTTAGTTAACTTAATGCTGTCTTGTTAACCCTAATTAGTTTACTTGAAGGATTCTTCTAAAAAAAATCTAATTTACAGCGCAATGTAGCTTACACTACTATAAAGAATGAACAATTTTGACACAACTTACAACAAATTATGTTTCATCTCCTCTTGGGATGCCAATTGTAACTGATGCGATGACCAGGTAGGAGTGCACTGAAACTACACATAAACTGTTAAAATTGTAATTTGAATTGTGCGCCTGTGGACAGTTAAGTTGTAATTTTAACACTAAATTCTTAAATATAAATTTTTCTTGAGAAATAATAAATTCTTTTAAGCCCAGAAAGACTTATTTACTGAGAAAAGTAATAAAGTTAACCTAAAACGTCAATACGACAATTGAAAGGTGATTTCTCGTAACATTTGGAATAAGGGTTCTCAAATTGTCAGCAAATAATCAATTGGCATTAATTGAAAAGTTAACCGGCCGAGATAATTACGTAACCTGGTTATTTGCTATAGAAACACATCTACAGCAAGAGAAGTTTTGGACTGCATAAAACCCCCCACATGTGTCATCGTGGACACAAAACGAGACACAAAGGCAAAAACTAAGATAAATTTACTAGTTGACTCAATAAATTACGTGCACATACAAGAGAGTAGTACTGCAAAATAAGTATGGGATAAATCTTGGTTGACACGCTGTGATGGGCTGCTGCATGATCTCTGTAATACTTCACATACTGCATGTTAAAACGTAGAGAAATATATGAGTAAAATAATGTGTACCGCTCACAAGCTCAGAAACATTGGTTTCGAAGTTGACGATGAATGGCTATTTACAGTGCTACTCTCCGGTCTACCAGAATCCTATCAACCAATGATTATTGCTATTGAAAGCTCCGGCATGAAGATACCTTCTGTTTCTGTGAAATCAAAACTATCACAAGATGTTAAACAACCTGAAAGTGACTCAACAGTATTGTCAGTCATCAAGAAAATTAAAAACAACCACAGAAACAAAGTAAGGGTCCAAGGTTCTACACTTGTAACAAGTAAGGTCATAAAAGTCCTCAAATGCAAATCCAGAACCAAGAATGTTCAACAAAAATCAAGTAGTTCATCATATGCTGCTGCGTTTGAGGCAACATCCAGCCAAAATGACCCATGGTAAGTGGCTTCCGATGCATCGTCACTCATGACAAGACGTAAGAACATGCTTGAAAATATGACGGCTCCTGTCATACATAAAATCAGAGTCGCAAACAACAAAGTATAATCTGTGCAATGCTCAGAACAAGTGAGGTTGGACCATTATGACGATGAAGGTCAAAACAAAAAGGTGCGTGCTTTTTACAAAAGTATTATGTGTTCCTAAATTGGCAACAAATCTATTGTCTCTAAGTCAGATTATTTGCGATGGTAGCCAAATAAAATTTGACGGAACGAGCTGTGTTATTTTGAAGAGCAAAAGTGAGATAGTAATTTCCTACTGTAGCTTTATGTTAGGGTCGACTGGAACAGTATTAGGATCAGCTTTAGTCATTTCAAATCTGTTTAAAATTTGTTCCGTATAAATACTAAAACTACTACTAAAACTCTTTTCGGTGTACAGTCAAATTTTGCATTCCAGCAGAGAGGGAATTGTTTTAACCCATATAGTGACTTGTTCAATTTACATACCATGTTTTCGTCATGATCCAACCCTTCTTGTTAAGTCATAAATAGGTGTCTTCAAGTTCTCCATATAAAAATGCTGTCTTTACGTCTAGTTACTTGATTTTGTGATTATTTTGTACAGCCACAGATAGTAACGATCGTATTGAACTGATTGTTTGTGCAAAAGTTTCCTGGTAATCAACACGTGCAATTTGTCCATATCATTTCACACACAGATGTGATTTGTAACGTGGTCATTAAATAAATGAATCACTGTCATTAAAGTTATTATAACAAATCGAAAAATCATCTCGATATTTCTTTTCTCTGTCAATTTGATGACACTGTCAATTAAAACAAATAGAAATATAATAAAAATATAACCACAATTTGATGTAATTTTAATACAATGAAAGAAACAAATCAAATTTACTTGAAAGAAGGCAACTTTTTTTAAATTACATATTTCGAATATGGTTTAATTGGACATTGGATGTTTTGTTTATATTGTAACGTCTGGCATATGTCACAAGGAAACGTAATCTTAGCAACATAAATGTTATTTTCTTTTATTTGATAAACAAAATTCTTTCGTTGCTACTGAAACTTGAAAGTTCGTGATTTCCATGATTTTTCAGGACTCGTAATCGAAACCTTCAAACAAAAAGTTGCCATTATTGTAATTGTTTAAATATTTCACTTTTTAAATCAACAGTAAATTAACGTGGTTGATTCTTTCAGCTTGAATTAGTGAGCGACAATTTTCAACTATGCACTGAATTTTTCTCTTTCACTTTTGGTTGGGTTATCACTCTCCCACAACACTAAGATACC
This sequence comes from Aethina tumida, assembly GCF_024364675.1. Taxonomy (NCBI): domain Eukaryota; kingdom Metazoa; phylum Arthropoda; class Insecta; order Coleoptera; family Nitidulidae; genus Aethina; species Aethina tumida. Next base: position 25,669,303 of record NC_065435.1, on the reverse strand, counting down.
AATGTTTCCATATTTGCTAATTTTATGACGAAAATTAGATTCCTCATGTCTGGATGACAAGTTCAAATAATGTCAACACAACTTTTAAACCAAATCATGAAATATTGATTTCTATTCTACAATTTTCTGCGTAAAGATTTGCAGTAGAAATTTATAAGAAATAGCATTTTTTTGTTGATTTATTACATATATATTTTTAGTGTCTCCACGTTTTCTTGAGAGTTGCTATCGAGTAAGCACGTTTTGACAACTTTCTGACAACTTAGTCAACTAATGTTGATGTATTTCCGTTCTGGTTAATTGCTGATCTTATAATCGCGATACCGATTATAAAAAGAGGTTATTTTATACGACAAAGAATCGCAGAACCTGGAATCCTATTAACCATTATTTTTCTAAAAATCTACTTTATAGTGCAACAAGGGCAACATAATTAAAAGGAAAGCTTACGAAATTATAGACATTCAAAAAGTGGGGCACGATTACTTGTTTTACTTATATGTTCCATACTTGCTTTAAAAATATATTAAAATCGTGGTAGTAACTCTCCATATGCGTTGAGTTGTAAATGGAGTTCTTAGGATGCTTTATTTAAATTTGCAATTTGTAATAAGAAATAATTTTTGAGGGTATTAGAGAGTTTGATGAATAACCCAAAAAGTTTTGACAATGACAGAATATGGAAGGGCGTGACAACTAAGTTGACTTATTAATTACTAGTCAATAATAGTTGATGTTAACAGAGAAATGGAAAGATCAACTATTTCTACACATTATTTCTTCTTCAACAATAACGCATACTTTAAGCTGGAATTTATATGCTAAATTACTGTCCATCCCATCTAAAAATTGTTCTGCAATCAGTGCACCAGAATATTCACCAGTTTTTCTTTTACATTTACGCAAATTTATTTTAGTTTGAGCCAAACCAACTTTTCTAGATAAACTACCGCCTAATCTGTTACACATTTCTAAATTTCAAACATATTACATTAAAACCTTTTATGTAAAGTGTAACTTTCGAAAATAATGTTGATTTATTTTTTTTTAAAAACTAATCACTTTACATTACAATCGTTATGATTATCTACAGTGGAAAACTTACTTGACAACTCCAGCCCAGTTAGTTCAGCAAACAATAAATCATGGCAGATTCTATCAGATGCCTTTTAAAAGTCTGTATAAACAACATCAACCTGTAAATGATTTTCAAGAGCAACAACTGTCGAATTGTTATAAATAAGAAGGTTGGTCGCAGAAGATTTACATTTGCAAAATCCATGTTGACTCTCATTTATAATATTTTGGAACTATTTTGAAAATGAATTTTTTTGGACAATTGTGGAATACAAAACATTTTTCATACAGGCCTAAATTTGTTACAAGTAAACTATCTCCATTCTTTAAGGTAGGTGTAATAAATGATTTTTTCTGTACATTAGGAAATAAAGCACATTTTAAAAACAAGTTAAATTCCATTTTTAGAGGCTTTGTCACGTGTAAAGACTAAATACTTATTTCTTTTGTAGTTTTCGTCTTTTCAACGACGAAATTGTAAGTTACCAAATAATTGTTCAAGTTCAGTTTTGAAATCAAATTACATTTTGTACATATTCAGGTTCCAACAGCAATGAAGGCGATATGTTTATTAATCAAAAGTAAAACATACTTCTGTTGTCTGAAGAATATGCAATGCTTTAATACAATTCAATATACATAAATTTGAACACTAAGGAAATCGGGTACCTCTGGAAACGTCGGCAGACATTTGGTTTTTATTGAGATTTTCACTTAGCTTGTCTCTTTTCCGGACACTACACATAGTTCACACACATAGTTTATTGATTTAATAACCGAAGTTACCAGCCAAATTAACAACTCTCCTCTTTCGAATATGGTAACTGAATTGGTCTGAATTTAGTTAGTTACTAAATTCAGACAAATAAAAAAATTTGTTTACCTGGTTGGTAACCTTGGTTACCAATCCAAGAAACAACTGAATTAAGTTTAGGTTTTCGTACTATAAACAGTTTAATAACTGAATTAGCGGTCATGAAATAAGTAAACAGCAAGCGTGCCTGCAAGAAGTTTGAGTGTTTCGGAGTCCTATTGGGGCCACACGGCACATCGCCAGTTTCATTTCAGAAGAAGTTCCTATTAAGAGACAAAAACCGTGAAATAAGAAAATGAAAAGGCGGCTCAAATCCAGGTTCGATTGTCAGAAACACACAGCTAATTATTGTGAAGCCCCAGTTTTGATCGTGTGGAGTCTTTGAACATTTTTAAATCTCTGTTAACTTTCTAAAATATATTTTTTTTGTTTAAGTGTTACTCTTTTCTTACTTTGGTTAATTTCTATTCCAAAAAAAACCTAGCATTCTTTGATCTTCAATTTTTCAGCTAATTCTCTCTTACTTTCATTACCAGTTCGTTTTTCAGCAGTTCTTTTGTACTCCTTAAATTTTTCAAGAAATTCTCCTTTTGACATGAGAAAATACACCTTGCACCATCCACTATTATCGTCTATAAATGTTAGAAGATATCTTGATCCACCTCTGGTTCTAACTCGCTTTGGTCCGCAGATGTCTGAATGAACAATATTCAGTAACTGCTTACTTCTTAATTCTCTGGCAGTAAAGGGTGTTCTTGCATATTTACCTCATTGATATATGCCACACCACGTGGGTAATTTATTGTTATCCAATTTTATTTATACTTAATCAAATAATATAAAATATATAAAATATATAAAATATATAAAATAATTGTTTCAAAAGTGCCATACATCTTTGGAAATCTCGCATCCTTTGATTCTCTTGAGGTCCGATGGGCTTATGCATAGGATTATGTCCGCATTTACCTTTTTATCTTATTTACATCCACGTTTTAAGCGCTGATTCACTTTTTTTGTCACCCTGACATCTAACTGACTTTGATACTTCATTAAAGAAATTCCAGGTATTGATTTTGGTAAGTAACGCCTCTACCTGAATCCGCCTCGTGTCGAAATTTTCTTTGGATAGAAGTTCAATTCTTGTACCACAGATCGCCATCTCGAGTCCCATGTTTCGATAGTATGGACCTACCTTATAACTCATCCTACATCTGAGAATTAAGCTTGTTTATTCTAATTATAATTTTAGAATAGTGCCGAAGTAATTCTTCCTTAAAATTTAATCTGTACTGTAATCAGTAAATGTGTTTCCTAAAAAATTATGTCGCATATATCTTTTAAGTACTTCTTTCCACTAACTAATTGGAGGTTAAAATTAATTAAATTAACCACAAAACTTAAACAAAGTAGTTTCATTTGGAAAGTTATATTATATTTAAATATTTGGGAACCACATTCATAGTCATTTAGTGTAAGTTGAAATATAAGGATGAAATTGATTCGGAACAGTTCTACCATTAAAGTTATTATAACTCATCTCGACATTTCTTTGCTCTGTCAATTTGTTGACATTGTGGATTCAAACGAATAGAATTATAACAAAAAATATAACTGAACCACAATTTGATGTAATATTAATACAATATAAGATCAAATCAAATTTACTTGAAAGAAGACAACGTGATTCCAAACCACATATTTCGAATTAGGTTTAATTGAATTAACCATAACTCTTGCCTATAATTGGACAGGCTGACATACATCATAAGGTGACGTAATCTTAGCAACATAAATGTTATTTTCTCTTATTTGACTAACAATCTTCCTTCGTTGCTACTGAAACATGAAAGATTGCAAAATATCACTCAATACAACACTCACTCCAAAATGTTCGTTTAATTTTGTAAGTACTAATTAATTAAAATTTTATTTATGTGTATATACATCAGGCAAGTTACTTGTTTTCAATTTCATCCCCCACGTCTCTTAGTAACAAAATATATTTCTGCATTTAAGTATAAAGTTAATGAAAACAATTTCTATTCACATGTTAATTATCTGTCAGATTCACAGACAGTATTCCTTTGATGGAAAATAAATGTCGCCGAGACATCTACAACTGATTTGATTTCAGTGACTCGTAATCGGAACCTTCGGACAGTAGGTTCCTATTATTGTAACTGTTTAAATATGTCACCTTTTTAAATCAAAAAATAATTCACGTAGTTGATTCTTTAAGCAAGAATTAGTGAGCGGCAAATTTCAACTAGGTACTGAATTTCTCTCTTTCACGTTTGGTTGGATTATCACCCTCAAACAACACTAAGATACCAATCTTTCTAATTTTGCTAATTTTATGTCAAAATTTATTTAGATTCCTCATGTCTAGATGACAAGTTCAAATAATGACAACACAATTTATAAACAAAATCAAATCACAATTTTCTGTGTAAAAATTTGCAATCTTTGTTGAATTGAAATTTATAATTAATAGCTCATTTGTAATTTTGATGAAATTTTCATCTACTTTAGTGCATATATATTTTAAGTGTCTCCACGTTTTCTTGAGAGCTCGTAACCGCTACGCACGTTTTGACAACTTGCTGACAAATTAGACTACTTGGGCATGTATTTTCATTCTAATTAGTTGCTAATCTTATAATCGCGATTATAGGAACCTGGGATCATTTTAAGTAGTATTTTTCTAAAAAAACTACTTTACCGTGCAATAAGGTATAACATAACTGAAAAGAAAGATAAACATTCAAGAGGTGACACACAATTTACTTGGTTTATCTATATGCTATATGCAGAATCTTTACATCTACTACATGTCTGATCGGTATTCTAAATAAATGATTTTCCAAGTAAATTGCGTCTCAATTCTTGACTCTGTTATAGCGTAAGCTTTATTTTCAAGAATAAGATATTTTTTCGCATTGTAAATTAAATTATATCAGCAGAATGCCACACAGTTAACTGTGACAGGAAAATAGCTCCTCGATTATTATTATAGGATCCTGTGTTCAGAATATCTCGACAATTTAGAAGAACAACTTTGTGTACTTGGTAAGGCCATTATAAAATCGTCCAACAAGCAAAATCTCCAACATCAGTTGACAGTTAGTTGTCAAAACACACGTACAGAACCAGAGTTCTCAAAAACTTATTCTCTCGTTTTAAGAAATTGTTAATAAATAATTTAATTATTTACTCCAAATAGTATTATTCAAGTCTTAACCGTTAATTTAAACCACACACATTTTCCATTTAAATTTGATCCACTGATGTTAATCATCAAATTTGACTTTCCTTAGAAATTATGTGTTATTCCTTATGAATTACATCTGAAATAAATTAATGGCGCGTATGTAGTTGTTGATTTTTTGAATGGTGAGACACCTACTGTTCCAAAGATTCACAGCATCTCTTGAATGTTGAAATTGTTAATATTTTAAATTAAGTTTTGGGAACAGTTGTAAATTACAGATGCTAGGTTACAACAAGTGTTCTATTGTTTTTTTAAAGTTGGATTCCCTTAGATACAGAATTTATTGCAGTTAATCAAGGCGGAATATTGTAACAATTACATTAATAACGAAATATATCTATTTTAGAGCTCTGATTTCAAATAGTGTTAATTAATCATGAAATTCTCGGAAATCAAGCCACATGAAAATTTCCCGTGGGCTTTTATTTTGCTGTATCAAAATATTACCAATTATATTTAAAGTTCACTTAAATAAAGTTATGAGATAAGATATATTAACAAAACACCAAAATGTCTTAGAAACTGTAAAAAAAAATCCCGATTTGTATATATATCAAAAGTTAACCAAAGTTATACAATATTACAGAGTACAGAGAGTATTTAGTGTAAAATATCGTGTTATATATACCGCCCCTTTAGTTGACTGAATCAACGCACTACAACGCCGTATAATCAAATTGAGACATCCCTAATTAAAAATCGCTCCGTTATTTTCCTTCTTTCAAAAAAATCTTTGGTCACTGTGCTTTTCATTCTCTTCTACAATATGATTTATTCAATCAATTTTTGAAGATAATTTTTGCAATACCCTCAAAAATTATTTCTTTTTACAGAATGCAAATTTAAATAAAGTATCTAAGAACTCCATCTACATCCCAACGCATATGGAGAGTTACTACCACGATTTTAACATATTTTTGAAGCAAGTATGGAGCATACAGGTAAAGCAAGTAAATTGTGTCTCACTTCTTGAATGTCTATAAGAGCATAAACTTTCATTTCAATTATGATATACCTTATTACAGATATTTTAGAAGAATACTGCTTAATAGGATACAAGGCTCCGCGATGTTTGATTGTATATAATTACTTCTTTCCATGATCGGTATCGCGATTATATGATAACCGAATAAGCAGAACGAAAATACTACAACTTTAGTTCTCGATGATGTTGTCAGTGTTTTGTCAAAACATGCCTACTCCCAAGAAAATATGGAAACACTAAAAATATATATGCACTAAAGTAGATGAAAGTTTTAACAAAACTGCAACAGATAAATCTATTAATTATAAATTTCAACCCAACAAAGATTTCAAATCTTTATTTCCCCAGAAAATTGTGAAATAGAAATCACTATTTCATGATTTGGTTTATAAATTGTGTTAACATTATTTGAACTTGTCATCCAGACATGAAGAATCTAAATAATTTACGACATAAAATTATCAAATATGGAAAGATTGGTATATTAGTGTTGTTTGAGGGTGATAATTAAAGGTGAAGGAGAAAAATTCAGTGCATAGTTGAAATCTGTCGCTCACTTATTCAAGCTGAAAGAATCAACTACGTGAATTTACTGTTGATTTAAAAAGGTGAAATATTTAAACAGTTACAAAAATAGCAACTTACCGTCTGAAGGTTTAGATTACGAGCCCTGCAAGTCACTGAAATCAAATCAGTTGCAGATCTCTCGTCGACATTTAATTTCGACAGATAATTAATATGTGAAACGAAATTGTTTTTGTTAACTTTGTTAATTTTATATTTCCATTAGAATAGATTGCTGCTAAGAGAAGTTTCAACTACTATAAGGTGAGGAATAGAATTGAAAACAAATAAAATTTTAATTAATTTGTAATTAAAAAATAAAACGAGTGAGTGTGTGATTGAGTGACATTTTGCAAACAAGTATCAATAGCAACGAATTGTTTGTCAAAAAATCAAATAACATGTCAAATTACGTTTCTTTATGGCATATGTCAGAACTATGTAGTAATTTATAAAAAAGTTGTCTTCTCTCAAGCATTTTTGATTTGATTCTTACATTGTATTAATATAACACCCAATTGTGGTTCAGTTATATCTTTTCTTATAATTCGTTTTAATCCACTGTCTCAGCAAATTGACAGAGCAAAGGAATATCGTGATGATTTTTCAATTTGTTATAATATTTTTGATGGTAGAACTGTTTCGAGTCAATCTCATCCTTGTATTTCAACCTACAGTGGATGACCATAAATGAGATTCCCAAATATTTAAATATAACATAACTTTACAAATAAAACTACTTTGTTTAACTTATGTCGATATTTTAATATTAGTTTGGTGTATTAAAATGGTTTCGACACATTGCCGATTTTTTCAACATCCAATTATTCAGTGGACAAATATACAGATATACACAATATAATTATTTATGAATCACATTTTCCGTCATAAATTACAGATTAAAATATAAGTAAAAACTACTACGGCACAATTCTAATATTATAATTACTATAAACGTGCTTAATTCTCAGATGTTATTTGAGTTGAAACGTTTGCCCATACTATGGAAAACTTTCCATAAATTGAAAGTACCTTCTTTATACACAGACAGATATGTGGAACTCCAATGGGAACATTCCAGTCCTCAGCCTTTTTGATAGAACTTTTGAAGACGGTTTCTTTGTATTGCTGTTTTCTCCTTTATTGTGACTTTTTCTTGACCTTTTTTCGGACTTCTTGCATATTTTTTCATATTTCATAGCCTCAGAGAAAATAGCATGCCCTCAACCTCCGGAGATCTATCTTTCAACACTCTAATCCGGAGATTGCATGCTTGCATGATATCCAACCCTGTGAATCCGACAGATACAAGAGACCTTGTCTCTTGGCTGTCTAGACCTCTGCGTCTCTTTTGAACATCTTTTCTTTACTATGTAGCGATTGTTACGTACCTCTTTAGTTTTCCCTTATATTTTCCTAAACCTTTATGGTTAACTACTCTTAGGTCATGATCTTCGGATCATTGCCCGGAGAGGGGTTTTTAGTCGGTAAAGTCCGGCACTACGTCTTGTAGATTTCCCCCTCTTTGCTCCAATAAAAAAATAATCATAATTTATTCTGAAAACAAATCAATGTGTTATTTGATGGAGCCTTATTCTGTGTTTAGTTGGGAATTCCTGTAAATATAAATAATGAATTTAGCCAAAACTATTCCCTAAAAATAACAGTTTGGTAAGATCGGTTTCATTTCTAGCACTACTGTACATAAGTATTTCTGCTAATTACAATTCTCAATGAGGAAGAACCTCATTAATAAAGAGAGAATATTTAACTATTAATTTTGAATTGAAGCGTAGGAACAACTTCAGAAAGATGTGTTTCTTATGAAATAAAAGTCTGAACTGATTAGAGTTTTGTTGTAAACAAATAAAGAAAACTTTTTGGGCTACTTGATTTTATGAAAAATATTGTAATATGTTTTTATACAACGAAATTCAAATGTCTACAAGTGAATAATGCATAGAAATTCAAACAAAATGGTCCTGTGGCATAGACAACTAGGGTACCTACATTATAAAGGCGTACAGGATTTGTACAGAAAGCGACTGGTACACGGTAATAAATTGGATAATGATAAATTACCCATGTGGTGTGACAATGTCAACGAGGTAAGCAAGCAAGGAAACCCTTTACTGATAGAGAAGGAAGAAGTAAGCAGTTACTGAATATTGTTCATTCAGATATCTGCGGACCAATGCGAGTCAGATTCAGCGGTGGATCAAGATATCTTCTTACATTAATAGACGAATATAATAGGTGGTGCCAGGTTTTTTCCTTAAGTCAAAGAGAGAAGTTTTTGAAAAATTTAAGGAGTACAAAAGAACTGTCGAAAATCAAACTGGTAATGAAATGAAGAGAGAATTAGGTGAGAAATTGAAGATCAAAGATTGCTAGGTTTTTCTTTAGAATAGAAATTAACCAAAGTAAGAAAGGAGTTACACTTAAACAAAAAAAATATATTTCAGAGAAATTCAGAATGGTAGATTGCAATCCAATTAAAACACTGTATGACTGCCACTCAAAATTTAACAGAGATTTAAAATCATTCAAATACCCCACACGATACAGAGAATTAATTGGTACTCTAATGTACTCTAAGGTAACCGATCAAAACTGAGGCTTTACAATAACTAGCTGTGTCGTTGGATGTGGTACCGCTTTCCTTTCTGCCAATAGAACCTGGATTTGGGCCTCCTTTTCCTTTTCTTATTTCTCGGCTCTTGTCTTTTAATAGGAACTTTAATAGGGTCACTAAATAAAAACGAAAATATCACTACCAACACTTTTCCGTAGTGGCTACCGAAACTTGGTTAAATGACGATCGTTACCTCTGCCATTGATAACAACAGAAAAGTTTCTTATTGTTAGCGACTTTTGTCAATTGTTCAAAGTGTGGGTAGCAACCAGGGAATATTGTTGAAAATTACAATTTTTTTTTGAGTTGTTCGTCCTTCTTTTGTCTGAATTTAGTAATAATAGTTACCATAATCGAAAGAGAAGAGTTGTTAATTTGGCTTGTAACCTCGGTTACTAAACCAATAAACTATGTGTAGGGTCCGGAAAAAAGAAAAGCTAAGTGAAAAACTCAATAAACCCCAAAAGTCTGCTGACGTTTCCAGAGGTACCCGATTTCCTTAGGAATAAAATTTTGGAACTAGAAGGTGAGATACAGAGAGTGAAAGAGTGCTTACACAGCTTTGTCGTCTAAACTAGGGATACTATCGGTAAACTCTGATGGTACCCCTACTCCTAACGCTAATCCCAAATCTTTGTCCCAACTAGCCACCCCTACTCCTGCAAAGTCTCCCAGCTCCAAAACTCAGAAAACTTCTTGGAACTCGGTCACCCCCAAGGAGGTGATGTCGAAATTGTGTAACTACGACGCACCCCACCATTTATGGTTCAGTGTTGAAATTTATGTATATTGAATTGTATTAAAGTATTTTAGACCAAGTACCCTAAGAATTAGAAGAGCCTTCTCATAGAAAATAAACTCCTTGTTATTAATGTAATTATTTAACGTTTCTAATTGAATGGAATTATTTGGTAGCACTAATGGCTAGTCGTCTCAGTCTCAGTTTCGGCTCGTATTTTTTGACAACTCACTGACAATCTTGACAACTGATCTTTGTGTAATTTTGTTTTGATTGGTGTCCGATCCTATAATGCTCTTTGGCGAATTACAGAAAGAGGATATTTCAGTCTGCCAAAATGTGCGGAAAATGGGATCACATAAATATTAATCAACGAGCTGACCCAGCTTACAAAATCCGATAATATGCATTCCTCAGTTAATTTAATGCTGTCTTGTTAACCAAAAGTAGTTTACCTGAAGCATTCTTCTCAATTTACAGCGCAATGTAGCTTAGGCTATTATAAAGAATGAAAAATTATAACACATCTTAAAACAAATAATGTTTCATTTCCTCTTGGGAATCCAATTGTAACTGTTGTGATGACCTGTAGGAGTGTACTGAAACTACACATAAACTGTTAAAATTGTAATTTGAATTGTGCGCCTGTAGACAGTTAAGTTGTAATTTTAACACTAAATTCTTAAATATAAGTTTTTCTTCTGAAATAATAAATTCTTTTAAGAAAAATTAACAAGCTATGGAGCCAGAAAAGCCCAGGGAAGCCCAGAATGGTTTACTTACTGAGAAAAGTAATGAAGTTAACCTAAAACGTCAATACGACAATTGAAAAGTGTTTTCTCGTAACATCTGGAATAAGGGTTCTTAAATTGTCAGCAAACAATCAATTGGCATTAATTGAAAAGTTAACCGGCCGAGATAATTACGTAACATGGCGATTTGCTCTAAAAACATACCTACAGCAAGAGGAGTTGTGGAACTGCATAGACCCCACCACATGTGTCATTGTGGACACAAAACGAGACACAAAGGCAAAAACTAAGATAAATTTACTAGTTGACTAAATAAACTACGTGCACATACAAGAGAGTAGTACTGCAAAAGAAGTATGGGATACGTTTTCATAAGTATTTGATGACTCTTTGTTGACACGCTGTGATGGGCTGCTGCGTGATCTCTATAATACTTCACTTACTGTATGTCAAAACGTAGAGAAATATGTGAGCAAAATTATGTGTACTGCTCACAAGCTCAGAAACATCGGTTTCGCAGTTGACGATGAATGGCTAGTTACATTGCTACTCTCCGGTCTACCAGAGTCCTCCTATCAACCTATGATTATTGCTATTGAAAGCTCCGGCATGAAGATAACTTCAATTTCTGTGAAATCAAAACTAACACAAGATGTTAAACAATCTGAAAGTGACTCAACAGTATTCTCAGTCAACAAGAACAACCACAAGAAACAAAGTAAGTAAGGGAGCTACACTTGTAATAAGTAAGGTCATAAAAGTCCTCAAATGCAAATCCAGGACCAAGAATGTTCAACAAAAAGCAAGTAGTTCATCATATGCTGCTGCGTTTGAGGCAACATCCAGCCAAAATGACCCATGGCAAGTGGCTTCCGGTGCATCGTCACACATGACAAGACGTAAGAACATGCTTGAAAATATGACGGCTCCTGTCATACATAAAATCAGAGTCGCAGACAACAAAGTATAATCTGTGCAATGTTCAGTACAAGTGAGGTTGGACCATTATGACGATGAAGGTCAAAACAAAAAGGTGCTTTTTACAAAAGTATGGTGTGTTCCTAAACTGGCAACAAATCTATTGTCTCTAAGTCAGATTATTTGCGATGGTAGCCAAATAAAATTTGACGGAACAAGCTGTGTTATTATGAACAGCAGAAGTGAGGTAGTATCTTCCCACTGTGGCTTTATGTGAGGGTCGACTGGAACAGTATTAGGATTAGCATTAGTCATTTCAAATCTGTTTAAAATTTGTTCCGTATAAATACTAAAACTGCTACTAAAACTCTTTTCGGTGTAGAGTCGAATTTTGCATTCCAGCAGCGAGGGAATTGTTTTAACCCATATAGTGACTTGTTCAATTTACATACCATGTTTTCGACATGATCTAACCCTTCTTGTTAAGTCATAAATAGGTGTGTTCAAGTTCTCCATATAAAAATGCTGTCTTTACGTCTAGTTACTTGATTTTGTGATTATTTTGTACAGCCACAGATAGTAACAATCGTATTGAATCTCACCTGACTGTTTGTGCCAAAGTTTCCCGGTAATCAACACGTGACATTTGACCATATCATTTCACACACAGATGTGATTTGTAACGTGGTCATTAAATAAATGAATCACTGTCATTAAAGTTATTATAACAAATCGAAAAATCATCTCGATATTTCTTTTCTCTGTCAATTTGTTGACACTTTCGATTAAAACAAATAGAAATATATTAAAAATATAACTGAACCACAATTTGATGTAATATTAATACTATGAAAGAAACAATTCAAATTTACTTGAAAGAAGACAACTTTTTTCTAAATTACATATTTCGAATAAGGTTTAATTGGACATTGGATGTTTCGTTTATATTTTAACGTCTGGCTTATGTCACAAAGAAACGTAATCTTAACAACATAAATGTTATTTTCTTTTATTTGATAAACAAAATTCCTTCATTGTTATTGAAACTTGAAAGTTCGCAAAATGTCACTCAATCCCACACCCACTCCCAAATGTTCGTTTAGTTTTGTAATTACTAATTAATTAAAATTTTATTTATGTGTATATACATCTAGTTATCCTGTTTTCAATTTCATCCCTCACGTCAATTTCATCCCTCGTATCACATATTCAAATTAAATTATAATAGTTGGAACTTCTCTTAGCAGCAATCTATTCTAATGGAAATATAAAGTTAACAAAGTTAACAAATACAATTTCTTTTCACATGTTAATTATCTGTCAGAATCACAGACAGTTTTTGTATGTCGACGATAGATCTGCTTTCAGGACTAGTAATCGACATCTCCACAATAATGGCATCAAGTTGCCATTATTGTAATTGTTTAAATATTCCTAACGAGTTCCTAAGGAGTCAGCACGTTTTGACAACTCTGGCAATTTTGACAGCTAATGTGAGAGTATTTCGTTCTGTTTAATTGCTGTAGAACCTGGGATCCTACAGCAGTATTTGTGTAAAAAGCTACTTTAATGTGTGGGCAAAAGCACCAAGATATGCTCCAGCTTTTCTTTTACATTTACCCAAATTCATTGTAGCTTGTGCCAAACCAACTTTTCTAGAAAAACTACCGCCCAATCTATTACTCATTTTTAAATTTCAAACACATTACATTAATATCTTTTATCTAAAGTATAACTTGCGAATATGGTGTTGATTAATTTTTTAAATAGTGATTAAAACTAATCACTTTACATTACAATCGTTATGATTATTTACAGTGGAAAAATTACTTGTCAAATCCAGCCCATTTAGTTTAGCAAACAATAAATCATAGCAGATTCTATCAAATGCCTTTTAAATGTCTGTATAAACAGCATCAACCTGTAAATGATTTTCAAGAGCACCAACTGTCGAGAGGTTATAAATAAGAAGGTTGGTCGCAGAAGATTTACATTTGCAAAATTCATGTTGACTCTCATTTATAATATTTTGGAACTATGGCATAATTATTTTGGAAATGATTTTTTTGGACAATTTTGGAAAACAACAAGTAAACTACCTCCATCCTTTAAGGTAGGTATAACAAACGACTTTTTAACGTACGTTAGGAAATAAAGTAGATTTTAAAAACATTTTAAATTTCATTGTTAGAGGCTTTGTTAATGAGAATCCACAATTCATTCAATACTGTAGAAGGAATATCATAAGGACCTCTATTACTAGATAAATCAAGACTTCTGAGTTCATTGAAAACATCAATCTGGACAAAATTATAATTAACTTTTTGAATATAAACAAAAATATTAGATTTGTGTCTGCATTGAAGGCTAAAAAGTGAAACAAACAGCTAACGAAGTGTAAATACTTATTTCTTTTGTTGTTTTTGTCTTTCCAATGACGGAATTGTAAGAAGTTATCAAATAATTGTTCAAGATCAGTTTTGAAATCAAATGATATTTTGTACATATTCAGGTTTCAACAGCAATGAAGGCGATATGTTTATTAATCAAAAGTAAAACAAACTTTTGTTGTCTGAAGAATATGCATCGACAAAAGTGTGTGAATTGTTAATTAGACATTGCTATTCCTAACAAATATCAAAATTTTATATATTTTCTTTGATAAGATAATAATAAAACTTAAACATCTTTTTTAGCTGCTTTTTTTCAATTCTGTTAAACTTATAAATTCACATCACATAATTAGGACCTTCCCACTTTCCGCATATTTTGGCAAATTGAAATAACCTCTCTCAGTAATTCGCCAACGAGCATTATAGGATTGAACACCAAACAAAACGAAATTACACAAAGATCAGTTGCCAAGATTGTCAATGAGCTGTCAAAAAATATTAACCGAAATTGAGATCTGAGACGGCTAATCATTAGCGCTGGTTTTTCCCAAACCAATTTAAAAGTTTCTTCTCTATGAGAAGTCTCTTCTAATTCTTAGTGTACTTGGTTTAAAATACTTTAATACAATTCGATATACATAAATTTGAACAATGAATCATAACTGGTGGGGTGAATCGTAGTTAGACAATTTCGACATCACCTCCTTGGGGGTGACCAAGTTCCTGAGTTTTGGATCTGGAAGACTTTGCAGGAGTGTGGGTGGCTGGTTGGGATAAAGATTTGGGATTAGCGTTAACAACTCTTCTCTTTCGATTATGGTAACTATTATAACTAAATTCAGACAGAAGAAAGACGAACAACTCAAACAAAAATTGTTACTATCAACAATATTCCCTGGTTGCACTTTGAACAATTGACAAAGGTCGCTAACAATAAGAGACCTTTCTGTCGTTACCAATGGCAGCGGTAACAATCGTCATTTATCCAAATTTGAGTAGCAACTACGGAAAAGTGTTTGTTAAGGAATGAAATTGCACATTGATACTTGGAACACTCTGTATAGATGACCTAACGCAAGCGTCATGCTACGCAGGGTTTTTAGTTCTTAGTTTTTAGTCTTTGACGTTTCTAGCACACTTTGTAATAATATAATAAACGATCAGTGTTCTTGTAACATCGACTATTATTCTCATCACACTCACACCTCAGTTTTCAAAAGTGTGTGTAGTGATATTTTTGTGTTTATTTAGAGTCCATCCTTTGTCTGAATTCAGTTAGTAACCAAATTCAGAAAAATGAAAAAATTTGTTTACTTGTCTGGTAACCTTGGTTACCAATCCAAGAAACAACTGAATTAAATTTTTGTTTTCGTACTATAAACAGTTTAATAACCGAATTAGCGATAATGAAATGGGAAAACAGCAAGTGTGCCTGCAAAAGGTCGAGTGGTTCCGAATTATATTGGAACCGGACGGCACATCGCCAGCAAAAACCGTGAAAGAAGAAAAGAAAAAGGCGGTTCAAATCCAGGTTCTATTGGCAGAAAGAAAGGTCAACCGCCCGGTAAACCCTGAGCACGACTCCGTTCCAAGTTCCGAAAGAGTTAACTATCTAAAGTAAGTAACAACAGAAAAATTCGGCAAAGTGCCACACCGACATCAGACCCCCAAATGGAGTTAGACATAACGTTAATATAAACAATAAAATGGAATAAAGTATGTTAAAAAACAATAACAATTGACAAATAAAGGCGACCGAGGTAACCTTGGTGATCAAGAAATAGTGAGAGTCAGTTTGAGAGAAACAGCTCAAGAGCTCAGTAGTGGCTGTCTTTTTTGTTGATTCATCCTTTGTATTTCAATTATTTGATTGAATAAATTACTGCAATTTCTTGCATATTCTCTGAGGTTATGGGCCCACTGCGTGCAGGATAAAGTTATACAATTGAGGTTGGAATTCAATTGTGGTGAAGGCAACAGTCAAAGATGGCGTTACTGTAAATAATATTCTAAAAATTCAACAACTCGATGGCACGAATTTTAGCAAATGGAAATATCGTGTGGGAATTTTGCTTGATGAAATGGAGTTGAGAAGATTCATCGAGGAATCGTTGGAGGTCATTCTTACAGCGGAAAAAGATGTGACAAAACATCCTACGATTAAGCTGAATGAAAAGGAAATGTGTTTCGATATTAGTACAGTCAGTTCATGATAGCCAACTTGAGTATGTTCGCGAAAAAGCTCGGGCAAAGGACATGTTCGACACATTATGCACGATTTTCGAAAGGAAAAGTGTGGCGTCGCAAGTTTTATTACGAAAACAATTGCTGACAATGAAATACAATGAGTCGGATGATATGATAAGTTTACTTTTGCAATTTGATACGAGAATTCGAGAGTTAAAGTCAACGGGACCTACAATGGAAGAGCTTGATGTGGTTGTACATTTGTTGATTACTATGCCAAGAGGTTATGATAACCTAGTGACAGCATTGGAAACAATGGATCAATCAAAGTTAACTGTAGAATTTGTTAAAACGCGGTTAATGGATGAGTACAACAAGCGGACTTGTGAAAATGGTTCGAGTAAATCAATTGAGCCTGGAGCAATGTTTGCTGGGAAAAAGACAATTATATGTCATATGTGTAAAAAATCTGGACACAAAAAGGCTCAATGTTTTCGCAATAAAAACAAAAAAGAGAGGTCAAATAGAGAAAGCGCAAACAGAGCAAGCGGTTCATCGATGTATGCAATTGCTGAAGATGGTACCAAAGAGAATTTGGCAGAATCGAAAGCATTTAACGCTCAATTGCAGCAGAATAGCGGTAATTACGCGGAAATAAAATTTGTTTTAGATTCTGGAGCGACTCAGCATATGGTGAATCAGAAGATGTTCTTCGATAAATTGGAACCAATTGACGAAATAAGCATTTCGGTTGCCAAGAAAAATCAAAGCATTGTTGCAAAGCAACGTGGTGACATTCTCGTTAAAACATTTCACCATGGTGACACATCGGTAAAAACAATGGAGGACGTTCTATTCGTGAATGATTTGAAACGCAACTTGATGTCAATTCGAAGACTAACACAAAAGGGATATCGAATTGTGTTTGAGGGTGATTATGCCTATGTATCGCTGAATGGTATCGAAAAGTTTGTCGGACGCGTAAATGGAAGAATGTATGAAGTGACTTTGTACGTTGACAACAATGTGTTTGCGGGATTTACAGGAGTGAATAATTTGAAAACAATATCACAGAATCTATGGCATTTTAGACTTGGTCATCTCAACCGAAATGACATGAAAAAGTTAGCCAATTATATGGCTATTGGTATGAGTAATGTAAAAAAAAAGGATACACAGTTGTGCCAATCGTGTGTACTTGGAAAACATGTTCGTTCACCGTTTCCAAGAAATTCAAATAAACGTTCATTGCGAGTTTTGGAATTGATTCACAGTGATGTTTGTGGACCGTATCCAACGAATGCATACGATAGGTCACGTTATTTTGTGACATTCATGGATGATTATTTGAGAGCATCCATGGTCTATTGCATCAAGAGAAAAAGTGAAACGTTTGGTAAATTCAAGGAATTTGTTGCAATGGCTGAGGCACTTCATGGCTCAAAGGTGTCAAAATTGAGACATGATGGCGGTTGTGAATATACGTCAAACGAATTTAAAGAATACTGCAAACAAAAGGGTATTCAGATGTTAGTCACCGTTGCATACAATCCGGAAATGAATTCAGTATCTGAACGTTTAAATGAAACGCTGCAAAACAAGGCTACGACAATGCTTTTGGCCAGTGGGATGGAAAATAAGTTTTGGAATGAAGCAATTATGTCGGCAAATTATATCAAAAATCGATCGCCAACGAACGCGGTTGGAAAGCAGTTTAAAGACAAGACACCAGCAGAAATTTGGTTTGGAAAGAAACCGGAGCTGTCAAACCTTCGAATATTTGGTTCTCAATGTTACAATCATATTCCACATGAAAAGCGGTTGAAATTACAAGCAAAAGCAACAAAATGTATTATGCTTGGTTATGGTGCGACGTTTGGTACGTATTGACTTTGGGATATTGAACAACAGAAGCTGATTTTTAGTCGAAATGTAACATTCAATGAATCATCGGTATTAAATCGATCAAAGTTAGTAGAGATAATCGGTTCAGAGGCGGTTACAGATAGTGGGAGTACGTGTGACGGTAAAGCAGTTCAACCAAATGATGATGAACAGTCGCGTACTGATATAACTGGAGAAATCCACAGTACTAATTTGGATTGTGTTGGTAACGGCGTTTTTTTGGATAACATGGGTACCAGCGAGGTAACTCAACGAAAGAGCGGGAGAGTAAGAAAGGCACCGCTACGTTACGGTAATTATGCACCTGAATGTGATGCGCATATGGCACTATCATCTATCGAAGGTGAATCACTAGTGTTATCAGTAGAACGATTTGTTGGTGACGATCCGTCCACAATATCGGAAGCAAAACGGCGTAGTGACTGGTCTGAGTGGGAATAAGCAATCAATTGTGAGATGCAGTCGTTAGCAAAGAACAATACTAGGTCTATTTGCGACTTACCTAGAGGAAGAAAAGCAATCACAAATAATTGAAATGTCTTTATGATTCGGATTGCCTTCATTCTATTCTATTGAGAGGCGGTGTTAAAATAAACAATAAAATAGAATAAAGTAAGTTAAAAAACAATAACAATTGACAAATGAAGGCGATCGAGGTAACCTTGGTGATCAAGAAACAGTGAGAGTCAGTTTGAGAGAAACAGCTCAAGAGCACAGTAGTAGTTGTCTTTTTTGTTGATTCATCCTTTGTATTTCAATTAATTGATTGAATAAATTACTGCAATTTCTTGCATATTCTCTGAAAAGTAAGTAACAACAGCAAAATTCGGCAAAGAGCTACACCGATATCAGACCCCCAAATGGAGTTAGACATAACGTTCGTCCTTCTGTTTGAATTTAGTTATAAGAGTTGCCATATTCAGACAAAAGAGAAGAGTTGTTAATTTGGCTGGCAACCTCGGTTACTAAACCAATAAACCATGTGTAGTGTCCGCGAAAAAGATAAGCCAAGAGGTACCCGAAAACTAGATGTTAAGATTAAAATCTCGGAACTAGAGGGTGAATTAAAACGAATGAAAGTAAGTAATGCAGTAAGCTGTCTGCTAAACTACAGATACCATCGGTAAATCCTGGAAGTACTCCTACTTCTAACCCTAACACCAATCTGTCCTCCCGACCAGCCACCCCACACCTCCAAAACGCAGAAGTCTTCCACAAAGTGGGATACTCCTATGGAGGTGGTCTCGAAATCCTGACAACGCACCCCTGTGCTCTTCTGTTGTTTTTATTCTCCGTTGTCATCACAACCGTTATACACGATGTCTAGATATTCTAACATAACCTGCCTCGAGTGAATTGGACCAATGATGAGTAAGTATAGTGTTTGCATGAGTACTGAGGTTTACACTTTAAACTATCAATTATCATTCGTTGATTGTGTCTTCTGAAATTTTATACATTATGTTCCTACTTTATCTACATGTAAAAAAATTAAAAACTAAGTTTCCTAAGTTGTTCTCTAAAGAGCTTATAACATTAACTATTCGTTATTCATTTGTAGACATTTGAATTCCGTTCCCATAAACAAATTTCAATTTTGTTCATAAAATCAGGTAGACTAAAAAGTTTTCTTTACTTGTTTACCACCAAACTTTAATCAGTTCAAACTTTTGTTTCATACGAACCACATCTCTCTGAAGTTGCTTCTACGCTTAAATTCAAAATTATTAGTTAAATATTCTCGCTTTTATTAATGAGTCCCTGCCTCATTGGAAATGATAATCGGAAGAAATACTTGTGTATAGTAATGCTAGAAATGAAACAGATCGTATCAAACTGTTATTTTTAGGGAATATTTTTGTCTAAATTCATTAATTTACTTACAGGAATTCCCAAGAATAAGTACTTTCATGTATATGACGCCCCTTAAAACAACACATTAATACCTAATTAATTTGTTTTCAGAATAAATTAAGATTGAAATCTTAAAGTACGATGCAAAAGGCAAATGATGTAAAGATTCTAGTGGCCCAAGATTTGGATTTAAATGTAAGTATAATTTTCAACTGCATTCAAGATTTTTATAACTAATGACATATTTTATGTTAAAACACACACCAATAAATTATTTAATTTAAATGAAAAACAAATAAAATTGGTATATATAATATGATTAATCTTTAATAATTTTATATATCTTTTTTAAGGTATTTTGACGATTCGTTGGGCACGAGGAGTTACGGTCACATGGAAAGGCTGATTACCATCATATAAATGAAGATGAAATGAGCCATGACAAAACCTGACGACATCGGGAAATATTTTCTCTGAGGTTATGAAATATGAAAAAAAAAATCCAAAAAATCCGAAAAAAGTACAAGAAAATATCACAATAATGAAGAAAACAGCATTACCAAGAAACAGTATTCAAAAATTCTACCAAAAAGGTTGAGGACTGGAATGTTCCCGTTGAAGTTTCACATATCTATCTCTGTATATAGCAGGTACTTTCATTTTATGGAAATGTTTCCATAGTGTGGATCTAGGTTTCAACTCATCTATCATCTGAGAATGAAGCTTGTTTATAGCAATTATAATTTTAGATTAGTGCCGAAGTAATTCTTCCTTAAATTTTAATCTGTACTGTAATCACTAAATGTGTTTCCTAAAAAAATATGTTGCATATAACTTTTAAGTACCTCCACTGAATAGTTGAAGGTTAAAAAAATCGACAATGGGTCGAATCCATTTATTAACAACCAAACTTATATTAAATTAACCACATAACTTAAAGGTAAACAAAGTAGTTTTATTTGAAAAGTTATATTATATATGAATATTTGGGAATCACATTTATAGTCATTTAGTGTAGGTTGAAATATAAGGAAGAATATCATTCGAAACAGTTCTACCATTTAGTATAACTCATCTCATCTCGATATTTCTTTGCTCTGTCAATTTGTTGACACTGTGGATTCAAACGAATAGAATTATACCAAAAAATATAACTGAACCACAACTTGATGTGATATTAATACAATGCAAGATCAATTCAAATTTACTTGAAAGACGACAACGTGTTTCTAAACTACATATTTCTAATTAGGATTAATTGAATTAACCATAACTCTTGCCTATAATTGGACAGGGTGACATGCTATAAGGTGACGTAATCTTAGCAACATAATTGTTATTTTCTTTTATTTGACAAACAAACTTCCTTCGTTTCTATTGAAACATGAAAGTCTGCAAAACGTTACTCAATCCAATATTCACTCCCAAATGTCCGTTTATTTTTGTAAATACTAATTAATTAAAATTTTATTTATGTATACATCAGGCTAGTTATCTTCCTTTCAATTTCATCCCTCACCTCTCTTAGCAACAAAATATATATCGGCATTTAAGTATAAAGTTAACAATGTTAACAAAAACAATTTCTATTCACATGTTAATTATATGCAGAATCACAGACAGTATTTCTTTGATTGAAAATAAATATCAACGAGAGATCTGCAACTGATTTGATTTCAGTGACTCGTAATCGAAACCTTCAGACAGTAGGTTGCTATTATTGTAAATGTTTAAATATTTCACCTATTTAAATCAAAAGATAATTCACGTAGTTGATTTTTTAAGCAAGAATTAGTGAGCGGCAAATTTCAGCTAGGTACTGAATTTTTTCTACCACGTTTGGTTGGATTATTACCCTCAAACAACACTAAGATATCAATCTTTCCAAATTTGCTAATTTTATGTCAAAATTTAATTAGATTCCTCACCTCTAGATGACAACTTCAAATAATGTCAACACATTTTATTAACAAAATCATGAAAAAGTGATTTCTACTTTACAATTTTCTGATTTGCAATCTTTGTTCAGATGAAATTTATAATTAATAGCTCTATCATTTGTAATTTTGTTGAAATTTTCATCTACGTTTGTGCATATATATTTTAAGTGTCTCCTTCTTGAGAGCTGACAAATTGGACAACTTGGCCTTAGTTGCTGATTTATAATCGCGATTATAGGAACCTGGGATCCTATTAAGTAGTATTTAAAATTTAAATTTTAAAAAATCTTTATAAGCATTCAAGAGGTGAAACACAATTTACTTTACCTACTTGCACCATATTTGCTTTAAAATAAAGTTCACATCGTGGTGGTGAATCAAAATTTGAAGATTGTGACGCACAATATAAATTGAACTTTGCTAATGTTATTTGATGGGATAAGAACCCTTTAGAAGATAAATAAAAGTTGCTCAAGTTTTTTGTGCTCTTCGCAATAACTTAATGAACAAGTTTAGAAGGTAAATTTACCAAAAAATAGTTTTGTACATAATCTGGATTCAATAGCAACGAAGGCAGTTTGTTTATCAAACAAAAGAAACACATTCAATATTCATACATTCTTCCTTTCTATTTACATGGAAGAATATCATCATCTAACACATGTCTGATCGATATTCCAAATAAATGCTTTTCTAAGAAAATTGTGTCTCAATTCTTGACTCTGTTATAGCGTAAGCTTTATTTTCAATAATAAGATGTTTTTTCGCATTGTAAATTAAATTGTATCAGAAGAATGTTTCACTGTTAACTGTCACAGGAGGATAGCTCCGTCATTATTATTATAGAGTCCTGTGTTCAGAATCTCTCGACAATTTAGAATATCATCTTTCTATATTTGGTATCGCCAATATAAAATCGACCAACAAGCAAAATGAAATAACTGAAATATCAGTTGTCAGTCAATTGTCAAAACAAACGTACAGGTCCAGAGTTCTCAAAAACTTATTCTCCTGTTTTAAGAAATTGTTAGTAAATAATTTCATTATTTATTCCATATGGTATTACTCAAGCCTTAACCATTATGTTGAACCCTACACATTTTCCATTTAAATTCAATCCATTGATGTTAATCATCAAATTTGACTCTTTTAAGAAATTATGTGTTATGAATTACATCTGAAATAAATTGATGGGGTGTATGTAGTTGTTGAGTTTTTGAATGATGAGATACCTAGTGTTCTCAAGTTTCACAGCATCTCTTGAATGTTGAAATTGTTAATATTTCAAATTAAGTTGTAGGAACAATTGTAAATAACAGTTGCTAATTTACAATAAGTGTTGTATTGTTTTTTAAATTTGGATTCCCTTAGATACATAATTTATTGCAGTTAA
Source organism: Aethina tumida (assembly GCF_024364675.1). Classification (NCBI taxonomy): domain Eukaryota; kingdom Metazoa; phylum Arthropoda; class Insecta; order Coleoptera; family Nitidulidae; genus Aethina; species Aethina tumida. The sequence goes on along the minus strand of NC_065435.1, from coordinate 25,645,873 downwards.
TCAAGGTGGAATATTGTGACAATTACATTAATAACGAAATATATCTATTTTAGAGCTCTGATTTCAAATAGTGTTAATTAGTCATGAAATTCTCGAAAATCAAGTCACATGAAAAATTCCCGTGGGCTTTAATTTTGCTGAATCAAAATATTACCAATCATATTAAAATTCATTTAAGTAAAGTTAGGCATATGATATATTATCAAAACACCAAGATGTCTTAAAAACTGTAAAAAAGAATCCCGATTTGTATATATATCTAAAGTTAATCAAAGTTATACAATATTACATAGTACAGAGAGTATTTAGTGTACAATATCGTGTTATTTATACCGCCCCTTTGGTTGACTGAATCAGTGTACTACAACGCCGTATAATCAAATTGAGTCATCCCTAATTAAAAATCTCTCCATTATTTTCCTTCTTTCAAAAAAACCTTTGGTCACTGTGTTTTTCAATCTCTTCTACAATATGATTTATTCAATCAATTTTTGAAGATAATATTTGCAATACCCTCAAAAATTATTTCTTTTTACAGATGGCAAATTTAAATAAAGCATCCTAAGAACTCCATGTACATCCCATCGCATATGGAGAGTTACTACCACGATTTTAACATATTTTTAAAGCAAGTATGGAGCATATAGGTAAAGCAAGTAAATTGTGTCTCACTACTTGAATGTCTATAGGAGCATAAACTTTCTTTTCAATTATGATATTATTATTATTATTATTATTATTGCAGATATTTTAGAATAAGAAGAATAGTGCTTAATAGGATACAAGGGTCCGCGATGTTTGGTAGTATAAAATACCTTCATTCTATGATCAGAATCGCGAATAAGCAGAACCAAAATACTCCATCTTTAGTTCTCGATGTTGTCAGTGTGTTGTCAAAACACGCATACTGTCAAGAAAATATGGAGACACCAAAATTATATATCCACCAAAGTAGATGAAAATTTTAGCAGAACTGCAAATGATAAAGCCATTAATCAACCGAACAAAGATTGCAAATCAATATTTACGCAGAAAATTGTAAAATAGAAATTACTATTTTATGATTTGGTTTATAAGTTGTGTTGATATTATTTGAATTTGTCATCCAGACATGAGGAATCTAAATAATTTGCGATATAAAATTATCAAATATGGAAAGATTAGTATATCATTTGAGGGTGATAACCAATGTTGAAAAAGAAAAATTCAGTGTATAGTTGAAATCTGTCGCTCAGTTGTCAAGCTGAGAGAATCACCTACGTGAATTTACTGTTGATTTAAAAAGGTGAAATATTTAAACAGTTACAAAAATAGCAACTTACTGTCTGAAGGTTTAGATTACGTGCCCTGAAGGTCACTGAAATCAAATCAATTGCAGATCTCTCGTCGACATTTATTTCAAGTTTCAATAGCAACCAATTGTTTGTCAAAAAATAAAATAACATTTATGTTGCCAAGATTACGTTTTCTTATGACACATGTCACAAGTATGTAATATAGAACAAAGTTGCCTTCTCCCAAGCAAAACTTGATTTGATTCTTATATTGTATTTCACCAAATTGTGGTTCAGTTATATCTTTTCTTATAATTCGATTCCTTTTAATCCACGGTGTCAGCAAATTGACAGAGCAAAGAAATATCGTGATGATTTTTCGATTTGTTATAATATTGTTGATGGTAGAACTGTTTCGAATCAATCTCATCCTTATATTTCAACCTACACTGGAAGACTATAAATGAGATTCACAAATAATTAAATATAACTTAACTTTACAAATAAAATTACTTAGTTTAACTTAAGTCGATAATTTAGTTTGGTGTTATAAAATGGTTTCGACACATTGTCGATTTTTTCAACCTCCAATTATTCAGTAGAAAGATTTACAGCTATATATAACATAATTATTTATAATATATTGTCACACCCGTGACTTATTGGGGGTTGGGGAGTAGCTCAGATAAACACCAGTACAGAATAAATACAATTTTATTCATAGCTTATATAGAAAAAATACATTACAAATTGTCTAACTTACAGTAATAAGTAAGGGACCATCTTCAGGGCTGCTCTTGGGGTTCACTGGTATCAACCGGGCGACTCGTGACCTCTGTTGTAGTTCACACACTTCTGTCCTGTTACTTGATCTTCGTCACGCTTTTATTTATAGTCTGATATTACAAAACATTACAATAGTTTATTGACACCAGTAAAGCGTGACCCAGATATACCGCTGAGTCTTGGCAAGTCAGCGGAATGTATTGGTGCTGACAATGCCAATCAAGACATTATGCGAAAGCAATAATCGCATAATCATGGTTACCAATCCAAGAAACAACTGAATTGTGTTTTGATTTTCGTACTATAAACAATTTAATAACTGAATTAGCGGTCATGAAATGCGAAAACAGCAAGCGTGCCTGCAAGAAGTTCGAGTGCTTCAAAGTCCTATTGGGACCACACGGCACTTCGCCAGTTCCATTTCAGAAGAAGTTCCTATTAAGAGACAAAAACCGTGAAATAAGAAACTGAAAAAGCGGCTCAAATCCAGGTTCGATTGTCAGAAAGACACAGCTAATTATTGTAAAGCCCCAGTTTTGATCGGCTGCATTAGAGTACATTAGACTACCAATTAATTCTCTGTATCGTGTGGGGACTTTGAACATTTTTAAATCTCTGTTAACTTTTGAGTGGCAGTCATAGGGTGTTTTAACTGGATTGCAATCTACCATTCTGAATTTCTCAAAAACATATTTTTTTTGTTTAAGTGTTACTCCTTTCTTGCTTTGGTTAATTTCTATTCCAAAAAAAACTTAGCATTCTTTGATCTTCAATTTCTCAGCTAATTCTCTCTTAATTTCATTACCAGTTTGTTTTTCGACAGTTTTTTTGTACTCCTTAAATTTTTCAAGAAATTCTCCTTTTGACATGAGAAAATACACCTAAATGTTAGAAGATATCTTGATCCACCACTGGTTCTGAGTCGCATTGGTCCGCAGATGTCTGAATGAACAATATTCAGTAACTGCTTACTTCTTACTTCTCTGTCAGTAAAGGATGTCCTTGATTGTTTACCTCGTTGACATATGTCACACCACGTGGGTAATTTATCGTTATCCAATTTTATTTATACTTAAATAAATATTATATATAAAATATATAAAATAATTGTTCCAATAGTGCCGGTCCATTTGAAGCATGGATTGACTCCAATTTAAGCCATACGTCTTTGGAAATCTCGCATCCTTTGATACTCTTGAGGTCCGATGGGCTTATGCATAGGATTATGTCCGCATTTACCTTTTTATCTTATTTACATCCACGTTTTAAGCGCTGATTCACCTTTTGTGTCACCCTGACATATAACTGGCTTTGATACTTCACCATTAACGAAATCCCAGGTATCGATTTTGGTAAGTAACGCCTCTACCTGAATCCGCCTCGTGTCGAAATTTTCTTTTCTTACTACCTCGGTCGAAAGTACGTATTTTGCTCCCCGGTTCCACGATAGGAAATCGGCTACGCCTCGGGCGATATGTCGCGCAGTGCAGGAATCTCAAACTTTCTTCCCTTGTACTGTAAAATACTATTTCTTACTACCTCGGTCGAAAGTACGTATTTTGTTCCCCGGTTCCACTACAGAAAAATACTATTTTCTGCCGCGGAACCGGGGAGCAAAATACGTACTTTCGACCGAGGTAGTAAGAAAAATACTATCAATTCAATTCATTTCAATTCTTGTCCCACACATCGCCATCTCGAGTCCCATGTTTCGATAGTACGGACCTACGTTATAACTCATCGTACATATGAGAATTAAGCTTGTTTATTCTAATTATAATTTTAGAATAGTGCCGAAGTAATTCTTCCTTAAAATTTAATCTGTACTGTAATCAGTAAATGTGTTTCATAAATTATGTCGCATATATCTTTTAAGTACTTCTTTCCACTAACTAATTGGAGGTTAAAATTAATTAAATTAACCACAAAACGTAAACAAAGTAGTTTTATTTGGAAAGTTATATTGTATTTAAAAATTTGGGAACCCCATTTATAGTCATTTTGTGTAAGTAGAAATATAAGGATGAAATTGATTTGGAACAGTTCTACCATTAAAGTTATTATAACTCATCTCGACATTTCTTTGCTCTGTCAATTTGTTGACACTGTGGATACAAACAAATAGAATTATAACAAAAAATATAACTGAATCACAATTTGATGTAATATTAATACAATATAAGATCAAATCAAATTTACTTGAAAGAAGACAACGTGTTTCCAAACCACATATTTCGAATTAGGTTTAATTGAATTAACCATAACCCATGCCTATAATTGGACAGGCTGACATACATCATAAGGTGACGTAACCTTAGCAACATAAATGTTATTTTCTCTTCTAACATATCTCCCTTCGTTGCAACTGAAACAGGAAAGATTGCAAAATGTCACTCAATACAACACTCTCTCCAAAATGTTCGTTTAATTTTGTACTAATTAATTAAAATTTTATTTATGTGTATATACATCAGGCAAGTTACTTGTTTTCAATTTCATCCCCCACCTCTCTTAGCAGCAAAATATATTTCTGCATTTAAGTATAAAGTTAATGAAAACAATTTCTATTCACAAGTTAATGATCTGACAGATTCACAGACAGTATTCCTTTGATGGAAAATAAATGTCGTCGAGACATCTACAACTGATTTGATTTCAGTGACTCGTAATCGGAACCTTCGGACAGTAGGTTACTATTATTGTAACTGTTTAAATATGTCATCTTTTTAAATCAAAAAATAATTCACGTAGATGATTCTTTAAGCAAGAATTAGTGAGCGGCAAATTTCAACTAGGTACTGAATTTCTCTCTTTCACGTTTGGTTGGATTATCACCCTCAAACAACACTAAGATACCAATCTTTCTAATTTTGCTAATTTTATGTCAAAATTTATTTAGATTCCTCATGTCTCGATGACAAGTTCAAATAATGACAACACAATTTATAAACAAAATCAAATCACAATTTTCTGTGTAAAAATTTGCAATCTAGCTCTATCATTTGTAATTTTGATGAAATTTTCATCTACTTTAGTGCATATATATTTTAAGTGTCTCAACGTTTTCTTGAGAGCTAGTAACCACCACGCACGTTTTGACAACTTGCTGATAAATTAGACAACTTGGACATGTTGGGGTATTTTCATTCTGCTTAGTTCTTCGCCACAATTATCAAATTATAATTATTATAAACATGCCTAATTCTCAAATGTTAGATGAGTTGAAACATAGGTCCATACTGTGGAAACATTTCAACAAAATGAAAGTACCTGGTTTATACACACACAGATATGTGGAACTCCAGCAGGAACATTCCAGTCCTCAGCCTTGTTTTCTTCTTTATTGGGATTTTTTCTTGTACTTTTTTCTGATTTCTTGGATTTTTTTTTTCATATTTCATAGCCTCGGAGAAAATATTTCCCGATATCATGTGGCTTTGTCGTAGCTCATTTCATCTTCATTTATATGATAGTAATCAGTCTGTCAATGTGTAACTAACTCCTGGTGTCCAACGAATCGTCGAAATAGTTTTTTATTTAAATTAAATAATTTAATTGTGTATGTTTTAGCATAAAATATATCATTAAAAATAAAAATCTTGAATACAGATGAAAATTATACGTACATTTAAACCCAATTCTTGGGACACTAGAATCTTTCCAGCATTTGCCTTTTACATCGTACTTTCAGATTTCAATCTGAATTTATTCTGAAAACAAATTATGTATAAGAGAGGTATGTTTCCGTATGAACTGGTTACAGTTCTGTGCTCACAATCATTAACATCCATATTGCTAAAAAGTAAATCCCAATCAACTAATGATAAGTGATAGTTTAATGAGTAAACCTCAGTACTCATGAAAACACTATACTCATCATTAGTCCAATTCACTCGGGGCAGGTTTCAATCACCAGTTACTAAAAATATATCCACTGATGCACAATGATTGGAATAAAAATCAGAACCAGATGCTGGTAAACTGTTCCAATTATTCACTTTTGGCTTTTGACCTTAAAGGAAATAAAGACTTCCGGTACTTTCGTGTCCTTTCGGTGAGCGCAGGGGTGCGTCATTATCAGACGATTTCGACATCACCTTCATAGGCGTGTCCCACTTCGTGGAAAACTTTTGCGTTTTGGAGGTGTGGGGTGGCCAGTTGGGAGAAAGGATTGGTGTTAGAAGTAGAAGTATTTCCAGGATTTACCGAAGGTGTCTGTAGTTTAGCAGACAGCAGATATTTTATTCCTAAGGCATAGTTTTCGGGTACCTCTTGAAGCGCCGGCAGACTTTTGGGTTTTATTGAGTTTTTCACTTGGTTTGTCATTTCTCCTCAAATTACACATAGTTTATTGATTTAGTATCTGATATATATATATATATATATATATATATATATATATATATATATATATATATATATATATATATATATATATATATAATATCTACAGTTATATCCTTCAAACACGGCGCCCAAAGTCGTGCCGGTTCGAATATCCGTACCGACACGACGATCCCCGACTGAGACCGTACCGATTCACATCCGGGACAATGCAGTAAGTTTTCTTTTGTTTTTTAAATATTATATAAATGTCCTTAGATACATACTTTATTGTCACTAATGGTTAATGATAATAAAATAATTTGACTATAAATTTTGAATGTATTTTTTCATATACATTTGATTTATCTGAGTTTGAATCAGAATATAAACGCACACTGGTAAAAAGTAATAATTTTCAAGGAAATAAATAATATATATTAGGGCAAATTTTAATATTGATAAGATTTAGATGACTGAGATAATGTTAGAAATTGTTCTGTGTTCAAATTTATGTATATTGAATTGAATTAAAGCAAAAAGATAAATACACTAACATTTAGAAAAAAGTTTTCATAGAAAAGAAACACTTAAATTAGTTTGGCAAAATTGTGAAGACTGATATGGAATACGGTTCGTATTCTTTGACAACTCATTGACAATCTTGACAACTGATCTTTGTGTAATTTTATTTTGTTCTGTATCCGATCCTATAATGCTCTTTGGCGAATTACGGAAAGAGGTTATTTCAATCTGCCAAAATGTGCGGAATGTGGATCGTATAAATATTACTCCAGGAGCTGACCCAGCGTACAAAATATGATATGCTTTCCTTAGTTAACTTAATGCTGTCTTGTTAACCCTAATTAGTTTACTTGAAGCATTCTTCTAAAAAAATCTAATTTACAGCACAATGTAGCTTACACTATTATAAAGAATGAAAAATTTTGACACTACTTAAAACAAATAATGTTTCATCTCCTCTTGGGAAGCCAATTATAACTGATGCGATGACCTGCTAGGAGTGCACTGAAACTACACATAAACTGTTAAAATTGTAATTTGAATTGTGCGCCTGTGGACAGTTAAGTTGTAATTTTAACACTAAATTCTTAAATATAAATTTTTCTTCAGAAATAATAAATTCTTTTAAGCCCAGAAAGGCTTATTTACTGAGAAAAGTAATAAAGTTAACCTAAAACGTCAATACGACAATTGAAAGGTGATTTCTCGTAACATCTGGAATAAGGGTTCTTAAATTGTCAGCAAACAATCAATTGGCATTAATTGAAAAGTTAACCGGCTGAGATAATTACGTAACCTGGCGATTTGCTGTAAAAACACATCTACAGCAAGAGAAGTTGTGGACTGCATAAACCTCCCCACATGTGTCATTGTGGACACAAAATGAGTCACAAAGGCAAAAACCAGGATAAATTTACCAGTTGACTAAATAAATTACGTGCACATACAAGAGAGTAGTACTGCAAAAGAAGTATAGGATACGTTTTCATAAGTATTTGATAACTCTTGGTTGACACGCTGTGATGGGCTGCTGCATGATCTCTGTAAAACTTCACTTACTGCACGTTAAAACGTAGAGAAATATGTGAGCAAAATAATGTGTACCGCTCACAAGCTCAGAAACATTGGTTTCGAAGTTGACGATGAATGGCTATTTACAGTGCAACTCTCCGGTCTACCAGAATCCTATCAACCAATGATTATTACTATTGAAAGCTCCGGCATGAAGATAACTTCAATTTTTGTGTTTGTTGTTCGGTTTCCCAGTCAACAAGAACAACCACAAGAAACAAAGTAAGTAAGGGTGCTACACTTGTAATAAGTAAGGTCATAAAAGTCCTCAAATGCAAATCCAGGACCAAGAATGTTCAACAAAAAGCAAGTAGTTCATCATATGCTGTTGTGTTTGAGGCAACATCCAGCCAAAATGACCCATGGCAAGTGTAAGTAAGAACATGCTTGAAAATATGACGGCTCCTGTCATACATAAAATCAGAGTCGCAGACAACAAAGTATAATCTGTGCAATGCTCAGCACAAGTGAGGTTAGACCATGACGATGAAGGTCAAAACAAAAAGGTGCTTTTTACGAAAGTATTATATGTTCCTAAACTGGCAACAGATTTATTGTCTCTAAGGCAGATTATTTGCGGTGGTAGCCAAGTAAAATTTGACGGAACAGGCTGTGTTATGTGAGGGTCGACTGGAATAGTATTAGGATTAGCATTAGTCTTTTCAAATCTGTTTAAAATTTGTTCCACATAAATACTAAAATTTTCTATTTGCATTCCCAAATAATTACTTGTGGTTTCCATTATTTTAATTTCAAATGTGTTTTTCAGTTCTCTTTTAAATTAATTTAGTTCTGATTTATCAGTTGAGAATAACAGGCTATCATCAACATAGACACAACTAGCATTTCTTCTTACTGAAATCGAATTTACTTGAAAGAAGACAACTTTTTTCTAAATTACATATTTCGAATATGGTTTATTTGGACATTGGACGTTTTGTTTATATTGTAACGTCTGGCACATGTCACAAGGAAACGTAATCTTAGCAACATAAATGTTATTTTCTTTTATTTGATAAACAAATTTCCTTCGTTGCTACTGAAACTTGAAAGTTCGTGATTTCTGTGATTTTTCAGGACTCGTAATCGAAATTTTCAGACAAAAACTTGCCATTAACGTGGTTGATTCTTTAATTAGTGAGCGATAATTTTCAACGGTGCACTGAATTTTTCTCTTTCACTTTTGGTTGGGTTATCACTCTCCCACAACACTGAGATACCAATGTTTCCATATTTGCTAATTTTATGACGAAATTTATTTAGATTCCTCATGTTTGGATAACAAGTTCAAATAATGTCAACACAACTTTTAAACCAAATCATGAAATATTGATTTCTATTCTACAATTTTCTGCGTAAAGATTTGCAATCTTTTTACAATAGAAATTTATAAGTAATAGCATTTTTTGTTGGTTTGTTACATATATATTTTTAGTGTCTCCACGTTTTCTTGAGTGTTCCTAACGAGTACGCACGTTTTGACAACTCTCTGACAACTTAGTCAACTAATGTTGGAATATTTTCGTTCTGGTTAATTGCTGATCTTATAATCGCGATACCGATTATAAAAAGAGGTTATTTTATACGACAAAGCATCGCAGAGCCGGGATCCTATTAACTAGTATTTTTCTAAATATCCACTTTATAGTGCAACAAGGGCAACATAATTAAAAGGAACGCTTACACTATTATAGACATTCAAGAAGTGAGACACGATTACTTGTTTTATTTATATGTTCCATACTTGCTTTAAAAATGTGTTAAAATCGTGGTAGTAACTCTCCATATGCGTTGAATTGTAAATGGAGTTCTTAGGATGCTTTATTTAAATTTGCAATTTGTAAAAAGAAATAATTTTTGAGGGTATTAGAGAGTTTGATGAATAACCCGAAAAGTTTTGACATTGACAGAATTTGGAAGGGCGTAACAACTAAGTTGACTTATTAATTACTAGTCAGTAATAGATGATGTTAACAGAGAAATGGAAAGATTAAATATTTCTACTCATAATTTCTTCTTCAACAATAACGCATACTTTAAGCCGGAATTTATATGCTAAATTACTGTCTATCCCATTTAAAAATTGTTCTGCAATCAGTGCTTTTTAATAATATCTGTATTCTTGAACCTCTGTGTTTGAACTCTTTCAGCACCAGAATATTCACCAGCTTTTCTTTTACATTTACGCAAATTCATTTTAGTTTGAGCCAAACCAACTTTTCTAGATAAACTACCGCCTAATCTATTACACATTTCTAAATTTCAAACATAATACATTAAAACCTTTTACCTAAAGTGTAACTTTCGAAAATAGTGTTGATTTATTTTTTTTTAAAAACTAATCTCTTTATACTACAATCGTTATGATTATCTACAGTGGAAAACTTACTTGACAACTCCAGCCCAGTTTGTTAAGCAAACAATAATTCATGGCAGATTCTATCAAATGCCTTTTAAAAGTCTGTATAAACAACATCAACCTGTAAATAATAACTGTCGAATTGTTATAAATAAGAAGGTTGGTCGCAGAAGATTTACATTTGCAAAATCCGTGTTGACTCTCATTTATAATATTTTGGAACTATGGCATAATAATTTTGGAAATGAATTTTTTTGGACAATTATGGAATACAAAACATTTTTCATACAGGCCAAAATTTGTTACAAGTAAACTATCTTCATTCTTTAAGGTACGTATAATAAATGAATTTTTCTGTGCATTAGGAAATAAAGCACATTTTAAAAACAAGTTAAATTTCATGGTTAGAGGCTTTGTTAATGATAATCCACAATTCATTCAATACTGTAGAAGGAATATCATAAGGACCTCTATTACTAGATAAATCTGACTTCTGAGTTCATTAAAAACATCAATCTGGAAAAAATTATTATTATTTTTTGAATATAAACAAAAATATTTTCATGACAAAACGATATTGCTTAAATTTGTGTTTGCATTGAAAGCTAAAAAATGAAACAAACGGCTCACGTGTAAAAAGTAAATACTTATTTCTTTTGTAGTTTTCGTCTTTTCAACGACGAAATTGTAAGTTACCAAATAATTGTTCAAGTTCAGTTTTGAAATCAAATTACATTTTGTACATATTCAGGTTCCAACAGCAATGAAGGCGATATGTTTATTAATCAAAAGTAAAACATACTTTTGTTGTCTGAAGAATATGCAATGCTTTAATACAATTCAATATACATAAATTTGAACACTAAGGAAATCGGGTACCTCTGGAAACGTCGGCAGACATTTGGTTTTTATTGAGATTTTCACTTAGCTTGTCTCTTTTCCGGACACTACACATAGTTCACACACATAGTTTATTGATTTAGTAACCGATGTTACCAGCCAAATTAACAACTCTTCTCTTTCGAATATGGTAACTATTATAACTAAATTCAAACAGAAGAATGACAATCAACTCACACCAAAATTGTTACTATCAACAATATTCCCTGGTTGCTAACCACACTTTGAACAATTGACAAAAGTTGCTAACAATAAAAGACTTTTCTGTCGTTACCAATGGCAGCGGTAACAATCGTCATTTATCCAAGTTTGGGTAGTAACTACTGAAATCTGTCCATCTTTTGTCTGAATTTAGTTAGTTACTAAATTCAGACAAATAAAAAAAATTGTTTACTTGGTTGGTAACCTTGGTTTCCAATTCAAGAAACATTTAATAACTGAATTAGCGGTCATGAAACGCGAAAACAGCAAGCGTGCCTGCAAGAAGTTTGAGTGCTTCAGAGTCCTATTGGGACCACACGGCACATCGCCAGTTCCATTTCAGAAGAAGTTCCTATTAAGAGTCAAAAACCGTGAAATAAGAAACTGAAAAAGCGGCTCAAATCCAGGTTCGATTGTCAGAAAAACAGCTAATTATTGTAGAGCCCCAGTTTTGATCGGCTGCATTAGAGTACCAATTAATTCTCTGTATCATGTGGGGATTTTGAACATTTTTAAATCTCTGTTAACTTTTGTGTGGTAGTCATACGGTGTTTTAACTGGATTGCAATCTACCATTCTGAATTTCTCTAATATATATATATATATATATAAGTGTTACTCCTTTCTTGCTTTGGTTAATTTCTATTCCAAAAAAAAACTTAGCATTCTCTGATCTCCAATTTCTCAGCTAATTCTCTCTTAATTTCATTACCAGTTTGATTTTCGACAGTTCGTTTGTACTCCTTAAATATTTCAAGAAATTCTCTTTTTGACATGAGAAAATACACCTAAATGTAAAAGATATCTTGATCCACCATTGGTTCTAACTCGCATTGGTCCGCAGATGTCTGAATGAACAATATTCAGTAACTGCTTAATTCTTAATTCTCTGGCAGTAAAGTTTGTCCTTGCTTGTTTACCTCGTTGATATATGTCACACCACGTGGGTAATTTATCGTTATCCAATTTTATTTATACTTAAATAAATATTATACATAAAATATATAAAATAATTGTTTCAATAGTGCCGGTCCATTTGAAGCATGGATTTAGTCCAATTTAAGCCATACATCTTTGAAAATCTCGCATCCTTTGATACTCTTGAGGTCCGATGGGCTTATGCATAGGATCATGTCCGCATTTACCTTTTTATCTTATTTACATCCACGTTTTAAGCGCTGATTCACTTTTTGTGTCACCCTGACTTGATACTTCACCATTAACGAAATCCCAGGTATCGATTTTTGTTTAAAATTAATTAAATTAACCACAAAACTTAAACAAAGTAGTTTTATTTGGAAAGTAATATTATATTTAAATATTTGGGAACCACATTTATAGTCATTTTGTGTAAGTAGAAATATAAGGATGAAATTAATTTGGAACAGTTCTATCATTAAAGTTATTATAACTCATCTCGACATTTCTTTGCTCTGTCAGTTTGTTGACACTGTGGATTCAAACAAATAGAATTATAACAAAAAATATAACTGAACCACAATTTGATGTAATATTAATACAATATAAGATCAAATCAAATTTACTTGAAAGAAGACAACGTGTTTCCAAACCACATATTTTGAATTAGGTTTAATTGAATTAACCATAACTCTTGCCTATAATTGTACAGGCTGACGTACATCATAAGGTGACGTAATCTTAGCAACATAAATGTTATTTTCTCTTATTTGACTAACATATCTCCCTTCGTTGCAACTGAAACAGGAAAGATTGCAAAATGTCACTCAATACAACACTCACTCCAAAATGTTCGTTTAATTTTGTACTAATTAATTAAAATTTTATTTATGTGTATATACATCAGGCAAGTTACTTGTTTTCAATTTCATCCCCCACCTCTCTTAGTAGAAAAATATATTTATGCATTTAAGTATAAAGTTAATGAAAACAATTTCTATTCACATGTTAATTATCTGTCAGATTCACAGGCAGTATTCCTTTGAAGGAAAATAAATGTCGTCGAGACATCTACAACTGATTTGATTTCAGTGACTCGTAATCGGAACCTTCGGACAGTAGGTTCCTATTATTGTAACTGTTTAAATATGTCACCTTTTTAAATCAAAAAATAATTCACGTAGTTGATTCTTTAAGCAAGAATTAGTGAGCGGCAAATTTCAACTAGGTACTGAATTTCTCTCTTTCACGTTTGGTTGGATTATCACCCTCAAACAACACTAAGATACCAATCTTTCTAATTTTGCTAATTTTATGTCAAAATTTATTTAGATTCCTCATGTCTAGATGACAAGTTCAAATAATGACAACACAAATTATAAACAAAATCAAATCACAATTTTCTGTGTAAAAATTTGCAATCTTTGTTGAGTTGAAATTTATAATTAATAGCTCATTTGTAATTTTGATGAAATTTTCATCTACTTTAGTGCATATATATTTTAAGTGTCTCCACGTTTTCTTGAGAGCTCGTAACCGCTACGCAGGTTTTGACAACTTGCTGACAAATTAGACTACTTGGGCATGTTGGGGTATTTTCATTCTAATTAGTTGCTAATCTTATAATCGCGATTATAGGAACCTGGGATCATTTTAAGTAGTATTTTTCTAAAAAAACTACTTTACCGTGCAATAAGGTATAACATAACTGAAAAGAAAGATAAACATTCAAGAGGTGACACACAATTTACTTGGTTTATCTATATGCTATATGCAGAATCTTAACATCTACTACATGTCTGATCGGTATTCTAAATAAATGATTTTCCAAGTAAATTGCGTCTCAATTCTTGACTCTGTTATAGCGTAAGCTTTATTTTCAAGAATAAGATATTTTTTCGCATTGTAAATTAAATTATATCAACAGAATGCTACACAGTTAACTGTGACAGGAAAATAGCTCCTCGATTATTATTATAGGATCCTGTGTTCAGAATATCTCGACAATTTATAATAACAACTTTGTATACTTGGTAAGGCCATTATAAAATCGGCCAACAAGCAAAATGAAATAACTCCAACATCAGTTGACAGTTAGTTGTCAAAACACACGTACAGAACCAGAGTTCTCAAAAACTTATTCTCTCGTTTTAAGAAATTGTTAATAAATAATTTCATTATTTATTCCATATAGTATTATTCAAGACTTAACCATTAATTTAAACCACACACATTTTCCATTTAAATTTGATTCACTGATGTTAATCATCAAATTTGACTTTCCTTAGACATTATGTGTTATTCCTCATGAATTACATCTGAAATAAATTAATGGCGTGTATGTAGTTGTTGATTTTTTGAATGGTGAGACACCTACTGTTCTAAAGTTTCGCAGCATCTCTTGAATGTTGAAATTGTTAATATTTTAAATTAAGTTTTGGGAACAGTTGTAAATAACAGTTGCTAGGCTACAACAAGTGTTCTATTGTTTTTTAAATTTGCATTCCCTTAGATGGGTCCATATCGTTCGCTTAAATCTCGACTTCAAACGAATAAATGCGAAGGCATCCGAAAGCCGACCGCGCCATGCCTCCGGGCGTTCAGCGGCTCGAGGGATTTGGACCGGGGCTGTCGACTAAAAACTGCGTCTCCAGTATAGCAAACCGTAGAATAAACAAATTTATCTTGGTAACTCTGGTGGAAATGAGTAGGTATTTTGTAATATGCGAAGTAGATATAAATCTGTTTTGGAGTAGGTACAGGGTTATTAATTTAGGTAACCTAAAATTAATTTCTAAAATAAATATGATAAACAATTTTATAATTTAATTAGATTCATTAATTTATTTAAATGTATATGATTTTACATTTGTTACAGGACTTATAGTCATCTTCGAGTACATAATAAAAATTAAGTATTGTTTATGTCAACAAAGGAAGAATCTTCGTTAAATTGATGACATGGTTTATGAAGTTTTTTAAATAATAATAATAATTTTAATAAAGAAATATTGAACTACTATTGAATACTTTTAAAACATTATCTACAAACTGTCAAATATCTACAAACTTGTCTAAATTTGTCTTTAAAATAGCAAGTGTTTTATTTTTCAAATTTTGAAACAAATTAGTTATTAACAACACAACGTAACCAAGTAATTTTAGGTCACAATTTCTTTGAATAATTTTAATTATTATATATATATTAAGGAAGGTAATATCTCGTGAATTTTTCTCTGTTATTTTGTTAATATCTTATTTATATCCATATATTATCAATTTTCAAATCCATCAAATTAATCAAAATTAATATTCATTTTAAAAAACTATATTTTAAATATAAAAAACTACATTTTAAATATAATATTAAAAATTACACACGGGCTTGTAAATATATGTGATACAACAAACGTATATAAAATTAAAATATATGACTGTTATTATCGTATATTCAGGATATATTAAATTAAAAAATTAATTGATATTTGTTACCTATTTTAAAATTATCCAAAAATGTGGAACATTTTGGATTATGTTCTTTGTTTTTAACAGAAAATAGGAGCAGTTTAACCTTTTTAATTATGGATAGAAACATATTCTTTATTTTATGGATTGTACCATTAAACCTTACAAAATTATTTTGAGTATTCTTATTAGCATTGTAATGAATGTTTTACTATATATACATGAAAAATGTTTGTCAATTAATAACTATTAACACACATGTTTCTTCATAGAATGTCACGTGATTATAATAAATAAAATTTTAAACTTTAAGAGCGGCGTCTCCTTGTGTTAAATTCTCTATACAAACACCGTCGACGACTTGGAACAAATCTCAAAAACTTTGCAATCAATCTATTTCACATTTTGGGCGTGCATTAATATGTGTTGATCTAATACATGACATAGTTTTGAAGTCATAATATTCTTTAATAACAACAATAATGGTCAAACTTAGGTCATTTTCTACCATGTTTGTACAACAAATTCTAACCTAACCTAGCTTAACCTAACCTAACCTAACCTAACCTAACCTAACCTAACCTAACCTAACCTAACCTAACCTAACCTAACCTAACCTAACCTAACCTAACCTAACACATACATCTGTGACATCGAGATTAATTTCTATTTATATTTGATTGTGTACTAAGGATTAATCAAAACTACTATTGTGTATCGTATTTATTATATTTGTTTATATGATAAAATATGATTGGTTAACAATTAACCATACGACAAAAAATAAATAAATAAAAAGTTTAAACTGTATATATTATTGTATTTTTAATATATATTACTGTATTATGAATTTTTGGGTGGTATTTAAACTTTTAAACAAATAGTATATTTGAATTATTTATTACATTAATTAATTTACAATATATTTCATGTATCTTGATGAACAAAAATAAACAATATAAAATAAAAAATATAAAAAAATATTACTAAACCAATAATGAAAAATCAACATTACTTATTCCAAACTATTTTCAAAACATCTATGGCTTATGAGACTGTAGTTTTTTAATTCAAAATATCTTAATGGGACATTTTATTTAGTAAATCCAACATACAACCTCACTAAAATGTAAGACTCTTCCTTTTTAATACAATAGCAATTATATTTTATAATTTTGTATTTATATATCTCGTTTCATTTTAGTTGTTATTTATAGAATTATTTTGTATTATGTTACATGTTAAATGTACATTTAAGTTGTTATTTATATATATTTTACAATATATTTTGTTCAAATAGACATTTAATATTAACATTTTGTTTTGTTTAATATATTCTTATTTTTGAATTTATCTGTTTATTTTAATTATATATTTAACTTTTAATACGAATACGATATGGTAAAAACTATCGTATGATAGTGTATAATTCTTAATTACCAACATATAATATGATAATGGAGTAAAATACCTTTAGAATAAATATATTAGAATTAGGACAAGAATTATTACACGAATTAAACAATAAGAACTGTAACTATAAAAAAGTTTTAGACATTAATATTCGATTCAAAATACATAACGTGAACAAGCAATATTCTTAATTTGTCAAATTTAATGATGCGAATCTGTTGCAATAACACACTCGCCGCAAGCGAATATAGCATTTGAAGGATGCAGATCTGACGCCGACCGTATATACATGAGATCTCAAATGCGGTCCGGTTCCATACAAAAAAATTTGCGCACGAACTGAATGTTTATTTGATTTTGTGGCGGAAGCGCACAAAGTGCGATCGATTCCTTTTCTAGTAACTGCCGCTCTTAAAAACATTTAAGTTGCGCATATAATTCATTGACAACTATTGTCAAACAGTTTGTTCAAAGTAGTACTTACAATCCCTTAAATATATACCGTCAAAATTAATCTCTATTTATATTTGTTTATTAAATTTAGGTTAAGTTGCATTACGAATGATTTCAGAACTACTATTGACTAGAATCCACATGATTAATAGTTGGCAACACTTAATTACTAGCAACCGGGCTCCCGAAATATAAACCTTAAATAACGAGGCGTTCTACCTTTCGCGCGATAATTTTGAATGGGAACACGAGAACTTCGGGCGCGTACGGGTACACTTCGCCTTTACTCGGATGATACTTTATTGGAATGATATGACACCCCCTTAGATACATAATTTATTGCAGTTA
Organism: Aethina tumida; assembly: GCF_024364675.1. NCBI lineage: Eukaryota > Metazoa > Arthropoda > Insecta > Coleoptera > Nitidulidae > Aethina > Aethina tumida. The sequence goes on along the minus strand of NC_065435.1, from coordinate 25,627,837 downwards.
ATCAAGGCGGAATATTGTAACAATTACATTAATAACGAAATATATCTATTTTAGAGCCCTGATTTCAAATAGTGTTAATTAATCATGAAACTCTCGGAAATCAAGCCACATGAAAATTTCCCGTGGGCTTTAATTTTGCTGTATCAAAATATTACCAATTATATTTAAAGTTCACTTAAATAAAGTTAGGAGATAAGATATATTAACAAAACACCAAAATGTCTTAGAAACTGTAAAAAAGAATCCCGATTTGTATATATATCAAAAGTTAACCAAAGTTATACAATATTACAGAGTACAGAGAATATTTAGGGTATATGTAATATCGTGTTATATATACCGCCCCTTTGGTTGACTGAATCAACGCACTACAACGCCGTATAATCAAATTGAGACATCCCTAATTAAAAATCGCTCCGTTATTTTCCTTCTTTCAAAAAAATCTTTGGTCACTGTGTTTTTCATTCTCTTCTACAATATGATTTATTCAATCAATTTTTGAAGATAATTTTTGCAATACCCTCAAAAATTATTTCTTTTTACAGATTGCAAATTTAAATAAAGTATCTTAAGAACTCCATCTACATCCCAACGCATATGGAGAGTTACCACCACGATATTAACATATTTTTGAAGCAAGTATAGAGCATACAGGTAAAGCAAGTAAATTGTGTCTCACTTCTTGAATGTCTATAAGAGCATAAACTTTCATTTCAATTATGATATACCTTATTACAGATAATTTAGAAGAATACTGCTTAATAGGATACAAGGCTCCCAGAAAATTGTGAAATAGTGTGAATTACTATTTCATGATTTGGTTTATAAATTGTGATAACATTATTTGAACTTGTCATCCAGACATGAAAAATCTAAATAATTTGCGACATAAAATTATCAAATATGGAAAGATTGGTATATTAGTTTTGTTTGAGGGTGATAACTAAATGTGAAGGAGAAAAATTCAGTGCATAGTTGAAATCTGTCGCTCACTTATTCAAGCTGAAAGAATCAACTACGTAAATTTACTGTTTATTTAAAAAGGTGAAATATTTAAACAGTTACAAAAATAGCAACTTACCGTCTGAAGGTTTAGATTACTAGCCCTGAGAGTCACTGAAATCAAATCAGTTGCAGATCCCTCTTTGACATTTATTGCTGCTGAATAGATTGCTGCTAAGAGAAGTTTCAACTATTATAAGGTGGGGAATAGAATTGAAAACAAGATAACTAGCCTGATGTATAAACACATAAATAAAATTTTAATTAATTTGTAATTACAAAATAAAACGAGTGGGTGTGTGACTGAGTGACATTTTACAAACTTTCAAGTTTCAATAGCAACGAATTGTTTGTCAAAAAATAAAATAACATGTCAAATTATGTTTCTTTATGGCATATGTCAGAAGTATGTAATTTAGAAAAAAGTTGTCTTCTCTCAAGCAAATTTGATTTGATTCTTACATTGTATTAATATAACACCCAATTGTGGTTCAGTTATATCTTTTCTTATAATTCGTTTTAATCCACGGTCTCAGCAAATTGACAGAGCAAAGGAATATCGTGATGATTTTTCAATTTGTTATAATATTTTTGATGGTAGAACTGTTTCGAATCAATCTCATCCTTGTATTTCAACCTACAGTGGATGACCATAAATGAGATTCCCAAATATTTAAATATAACATAACTTTACAAATAAGACTACTTTGTTTAACTTATGTCGATATTTTAATACTAGTTTGGTGTTATAAAATGGTTTGCCAATTTTTTCAACCTTCAATTATTCAATGGAAAAATATACAGATATATATATATATATATATATATATATATATATATATATATATATATATATATATATATATAGTTATTTAGGAAACACCTTTTCCGTCATAAATTACAGATTAAAATATAAGCAAAAACAACTATAGCACCATTCTAATATTATAATTACTATAAACATGCTTAATTCTCAAATGTTAGATGAGTTGAAACGTATGCCCATACTATGGAAAACTTTCCATAAAATGAAAGTACCTGCTTTAGTCCTCAGCCTTTTTGATAGATTGTGATTTTTTCTTGTACTTTTTTCGGATTTCTTGCATATTTTTTCATATTTCATAGCCTCAGAGAAAATAGCATGCCCTCAATCTCCGGAGATCTATCTTTCAACACTCTAATCCAGAGATTGCATGCTTGCATGATATCCAACCCTGTGAATCCGACAGATACAAGAGACCTTGTCTCTTGGCTGTCTAGACCTCTGCGTCTCTTTGGGACATCTTTTCTTTACCATGTAGCGATTGTTACGTACCTCTTTAGTTTTCCCTTCTATTTTCCTAAACCTTCTTAAACCTTTGTGGTTAATTACTCTTAGGCCATGATCTTCGCATCGGTGCCCGGAGAGGCCTCCTTGTTTCAATAAACAAAAATCATAATTTATTCTGAAAACAAATCAATGTGTTGTTTTATGGAGCGTTATTCTGTGTTTAGTTGGGAATTCCTGTAAGTATAAGTAATGAATTTAGCCAAAATTATTCCCTAAAAATAACAGTTTAGTACGATCGGTTTCATTTCTAGCACTACTGTACATAAGTTTTTCTTCTAATTACCATTTTCAATGAGAAAGAACCTGTTTTGTATGTGTAATAGTTTCTGCTCGAAGGACCAATGTTTTGTATGTGCTGGACTAGTAAAACTGCCAAGTTTGTGATTTTTCTGTTTATTTTGCTCGGAGCATCTGAAGGTTGTGTGTTGCTTTCGAGCTGACTTAAAAGTAAGTAACTTAAAGCTAATTCACCCTAACTAACTAAGGGGAGGGGGTTGCGCATTAGACGTTGCCAATGTTGACAAATGCTCTAACATGCCGCCCGCCTTGAAAATACAATTTTCAATAGACAAATAGAATATAATTAATACATTGGAAATCAGAATAGGAGTCATAATAGAAAAGTCAATCACAAGGTAGCGCACACACTTTCGAAATTGCTCGTTTTAGCACACCGGTTGTGCTTTTTACACTCACTACACGCACTTCTCCATCTTCACCAGGATGTAACTCAAGAATGCGTCCCATACGCCACTGTAGAGGGGGCAGTTGGTCGTCCTTAATGATGACAATATGTCCTGGTTTGAGGATGTGTTGACCCGCTTGTTTCCATTTCAACCTGGCTTGGAGTTCGGACACGTACTCTTTTTGCCAACGTTGCCAAAAGTGGTGTTTCAGTTGATCCAGTCGTTGGTAATTATTGAGTCGGTTGACAGGAATGTGGGAAAGGACAGGTTCAGGAATTGAAGTTAAACATTTGCCAATTAGAAAATGACCCGGCGTTAACGGAGATAAATCATCTGGATTTGTTGATAATGGACTTATTGGACGCGAGTTGAAAACTGCTTCAATCTGTGACATTACCGTATAAAACTCTTCAAACATAAACTTATCATTGCCTAATATTCGCCTCAAGTGATGTTTAAAGCTTTTAACACCAGCTTCCCATATACCTCCAAAATTAGGTGATCGCACAGGAATGAAATGCCACGTAATACCTTCTTTATTCAAGAATTGATTAATATTATCTACGTTAGTGTCAACAAACAGAAATTCTTCTTTCAATGCGGAGTCTGCACCTACAAAGGTGGTGGCATTGTCGGAATATATGTTGGAGGGCAAACCTGGTCTAGCGATGAACCTTTTTAACATTTGTAAAAATGCCTCTGTGCTCAAATTAGTTAATAATTCTAAATGGGATAGCCTTTGAAGCCATGCAAACGAAGACACAAACATAAGCCTTTATGATTTTTGCACCTCTTGTTATTCTCTCTGTCAACAAAAATGGTCCTGCGTAATCCAAACCAACGTTTGTGAAAGGATTGAACTGATTAACGCGGCATTCAGGCAGATTACCCATCAAATATTCCGTATTCGTTGGCTTAGCCTTAAAACATCGAATACATTTCCGAATTATTCCTCGAAATACGGTGCGACCTGAGATTGGCCAATAATTATCCCGTACGGAATATAATAATTGTTGAGGTCCGCAATGTAACAGTCTGACATGCTCATTTCTGAGGACCAATTCTGTTAAAACATGACTCTTTGGTAAGATGACAGGATGTTTTTTGTTAAAATTATAATCACCGTTAACTAATCGACCACCCACACGTATTAAATTGTCGTTATCAATAAACGGATTTAAAGACAATAGTCTGCTTTTTTTATTAATTGGCCTTTTATTTACCAAATCATTATACTCAGTAACAAATGTAGTTTGTTGCATTACACGTAGCAAAACTACCATAGAATTTTTTAATTCGGTACAGCTCAGAGGGCCAGATAGTTTTTTTTTCTTTACAATTTGAAATAAATCTTAACATGTATGCAACAACGCGCTTTAATTTTGTTATCGACGAATATCGTATGAAGATGGATTCGTCTGTAATGGTTGTTTGCAAACAAACAGTTTTTTGCTCTGGAATTATATTCGGTTCAGATTCCGTAAATTCTGGCCATTCTGACTTATCTTTAATGAGCCACTGTGGGCCATTTGACCAAAACGTGGAGGTTTTTAAAACATCTGCATTCGTACCTCGTGATAATAAATCTGCAGGATTTGACTGAGACCTTACATGATTCCATTGTTCTTGTTTTGTAAGTGACTGAATCACACCCACGCGATTTGCAACAAAGGTTTTCCAACGCGATGGACAACCTCGTATCCAACAAAGAACAATCGTGGAATCTGACCAAAATAATTGTGCTTGAATGTTGAGTCTGATTGATCGTCGTACCTTGTCTGTTAATTTTGCGAGTAATGTTGCAGCGCAGAATTCAAGCCTTGACAATGATACCTGTTTAATTGGCGCAACCTTTGATTTGGAACAAAGCATTTGAACAAAGTACTGATTTTTAACCTTACATCGTAGGTAAATACAGGCACCGTAAGCCGTTTCAGACGCGTCTGCAAAACCGTGGAGCTCACGTTCCTCGTACTCTGGCTTCAACACAAACTGATCAATCTTCAAGTTATTCAAATTTTGAATATTATTTACAAATTCTGACCATAGACTGGATAAATGAACAGATATGGGATCATACCAATCTAGTTTTTGTAACCACAATTTTTGAATAAGGATTTTTCCCAAAATTGTGACAGGTGCAATCAATCCCAAAGGATGAAATATTTGACCTATTGTTGACAAAATGAAACGTTTGGTTGGAAATTGTTGAGAATATTTAAGCTGACTTGTTTCAAATTGAATAATGTCGTTACAAGCATTCCATAGTATACCAAGCGTCTTATTATTGTCATTTGGTCCCAAATGAATTAATCCAACATTTAAATTGTTATTTACTTGAAATTTAGATAACAATTCTGAATCATTACACAACCATTTGCGCAGTTCGAACTTGCCCCGTTGTAAGATGTTTGACAGTTCTCGCTGAATGCGCAGTAACTCTGCCTTTGAATTAGCACCCGTAATCACATCGTCTACATAGAAATCATTCTCAATGATCCTGCTAATTTCGGGAAACTCTGTTGAGTGATCCATAGCTAATTGTTTCAAACATCTAACACTTAAGAATGGTGCTGATGCTGTGCCGTAAGTTACGGTTGCCAGCTCATAGGTTTGTATTGCTTCATTTTTGTTGAATCTCCAAAATATTCTTTGCATGCATCGTTCATCAAAATGAACCAGAACTTGACGATACATTTTTGATATATCTCCTGTGAGAACATATTGATTAATTCGGAATCTCAATAGTATGGAAAACAACTCATTTTGTATGGTCGGGCCGCTGCATTGAACATCATTTAGCGAAAGACCGCTACTTGTCTTGGCCGACGCATCAAATACAACACGTATTTTTGTTGTCAAACTTGATTCTTTTAAAACCGCATGATGAGGTAAATAATATTGAGTACCAATCTTCTCATCACCTACATCCTCGACTTGTTTCATGTGTCCTAGGTCGATATATTCTTGCATGAATTCATCGTAACTTTGTTTTAAATGGCTATTTTTCGCTAATTTTCTTTCTAGCGACTGAAATCTATTTAATGCTCCTTGCCTTGATTCGCCTAGCTGACCTTTTTTGTCGTTAAACGGAATTTGTACAATGAATCTGCCAGACGAGTCGCGCTCATAATGATCTTTAAAATGATTCTCGCAAAACTGTTCCCTTTCATTAAATATTTGATACGAATCACCTATTTCCTCTATTTCCCAAAAACGCTTCACGATTTCATCAGTTTTGTTTACGACTAAACAATTGACTGAATGCCTCTGATTCCCTTTACTCCAACCTCCTATAACGATCCACCCAAAGGACGTATTTTGCAGCATAGGATTATGTTTTCCCAGTGAAACACGCTCAGGCAGTAGAACCTTCCAAAATATGTCGGCACCCAATAGGATGTCGATATCATTGCATATATTGAAAGTAGGATCTGCCAAAGTAATACGACTTGGAAGTGTAAAGTTATATTTTGGCATTGTAGTAGAAGGTATGGGTTCTGTGATCTTATTCATAATTAAACATGAAACGCATGTTTTGAATGAACCTTGAACAGAAGAAATGTCGAGTATTGTTTGATATTGAATCTCCGATATAGTTTGACCAACACCAGAAATTTTAATTTGGGTTTTGTGTTTATTTAAATTTAACATTTTAACAGCCCTTTCAGTCACAAATGAACTTTGGGACCCGTTGTCAAGTAGTGCACGTAGAACTTGATTGTTGCCTTGTGCATCTGTTACATGAATTAAGACTGTTGACAAGTAGACTTGCCTTTGTTCATTTGCCACCGAGTGATTGACAATGGTAACTGGCACTTCAGTGTCAGTGACAATTTCACTGCCAACATGTGTCTCAATATGTAGTAAGGTATTATGCCTTTTGCCACATTTTCGACAACTAAATGAATGGCATGTTTTTGTGTTGTGTCCCTGTCTTAAACAGTTTAGACACAGCTTAAGCCTTTTAGTTTCTGAGATACGGTCATTTATTGAGAGCCCTTTAAATTTATTACAGTTGTAAATTGCATGATCCTTTTTACAATAATAACAACTGACCTTGACAGACACAGTGGCATATGCGCTTGATTTGAATGGTTTGTTCTTTGGCTTTTTAGACCTTTCATGTTCCAGTTTCTCTAAAAGCTCACAACGCCCTTTTAGAAATTTATACATATCCGCCATGTTTGGAATTTGTGAGTTGTTGTTGACGATCTCCCATTCGCGTCGGGTAATATCGTCCATTTTGGTTGCGATTATGTAAATTATAAGAGTATCCCACGTATCTGTCGGCTCGCCCAAAGATTTTAGAGCACGCAAGTTTTTTGTCACAGAGTCGCAGAGATCTCGCAATTGAACATGTGATTCCTTTGTAACATTTGGATGATCGAAAATGGCTTTAATATGATTGTGAATTATTAGGGACTTGTTCTCGAACCTATCTTCTAACAATTGCAAAGTAATATCATAATTATATGCAGTAATTTCAATGGACTCGAGCAGCATCCCCTTGAAGACACGAGCGCAAATAATAAAGTTTTTGAACGTCGGACAAAGATTGATTTGCATGTATCAATGACTTAAATGCATCGCGAAATTCTAGCCAACCGTCATAGTGGCCCTTAAAACAAGGTAGATTTATTGTAGGCAATTTTATACCTGTCATTGGATTGCTCGCGACTGTATCTGATGATGACGTATTCGATTGTGTTTGATTATTTATGGTATAATCGTTGATTAATCTAGTAATTTTTGTTGCAACGTCATAGAATGAATCTTCAAACTCCGCCAATTCAGAACTATCCTCATTATCTTCGAGGTAGTATATTTCTGTACAAATGGAAGAAAATTCATCTAATATACACGAATGTTTTTCCAAACGAATTCTTAATTGTGCTATTAATTCGTCATTAATGATTGCGGTGTCTATAGAGTTTACGTAATTTTGCAACCTGGTCAGCTTGCCTTTGATTGTACGACGTTTACATTGTAATTTCTTAATGCTTTCAGTAGACATTGTGATCGTTTTGTTTTTCAAATGTAAAGAATTTTTTAAATTGGCAAATGTGCATGCAGGTAGTAGATGGGAAACAAAGACTCAAGTGGTTGTAGACACGTGTTACGCAGGCCTTTCGACTTGAAACCAATGATTGTGGACACGTGCAATGCAGGCCCTTTTGACTTGAAACCCTGGTATGTTTTTGAAATGACCTTGATGTTGCTATGTTTGTTGATTAGACTTCCTTTTGCTGCAATTCTTCTGGAATCGATGCCAAATCCAAACTTGACTTGCCTGCACTGGTTATTTCAACTGGAACCGTTGCCAATTGAACACTAATTGCTGTTTTCGGTACGACGGAACTTATCGCCACGTATTCTTCTGTGTGTTGAACAGGTGTTTTCCGTTCGCCCTTGCTTCTTGCTAATCTTGTACACGTAAATCCGGCTCGAAGGACCAATGTTTTGTATGTGTAATAGTTTCTGCTCGAAGGACCAATGTTTTGTATGTTTTGTGGTCAGTAAAACTGCCAAGTTTGTGATTTTTCTGTTTATATTGCTCAGAGCATCTGAACGTTGTGTGTTGCTCTCGAGCTGACTTAAAAGTAAGTAACTTAAAGCTAATTCACCCTAACTAACTAAGGGGAGGGGGTTGCGCATTAGACGTTGCCAATGTTGACAAATGCTCTAACAGAACCTCATTAATAAAGAGAGAATATTTAACTATTAATTTCCTGTGGCATAGACAACTACAGTACTTACATTGCAAAGGCGTACAGGATTTGTACAGAAAGCGATAAATTATCCATGTGGTGTGACAATGTCAACGAGGTAAGCAAGCAAGGAAACCCTTTACTGACAGAGAAGGAAGAAGTAAGTAGTTACTGAATATTGTTCATTGAGATATCTGCGGACCAATGCGAGTCAGATTCAGCGGTGGATCAAGATATCTTCTTACATCAATAGATGATTATAATAGGTGGTTCCAGGTTTTTTCCTTAAGTCAAAGAGAGAAGTTTTTGAAAAATTTAAGGAGTACAAAAGAGCTCTCAAAAAACTAACTGGTAATGAAATTAAAAGAGAATTAGCTGAGAAATTGAAGATCAAAGATTGCTAGGTTTTTCTTTAGAATAGAAATTAACCAAAGTAAGAAAGGAGTAACACTTAAACAAAAAAAATATGTTTTAGAGAAATTCAGAATGGTGGATTGCAATCCAATTAAAACACTGTATGACTGCAACTCAAAATTTAACAGAGATTTAAAACCATTCAAAGACCTCACACGATACAGAGAATTAATTGGTACTCTAATATACTCTAATGTAACCGGCTTTACAATAATTGGCTGTGTCGTTGGATGTGGTACCGCCTTCCTTTCTGCAATAGAACCTGGATTTGAGCCTCCTTTTCCTTTTCTTATTTCACTGTTCTTGTCTTTTAATAGGAACTTTAATAGGGTCACTAAATAAAAACGAAAATGTCACTACCAACACTTTTCCGCAGTTGCTACCGAAACTTGGTTAAATGACGATCGTTACCTCTGCCATTGATAACTACAGAAAAGTCTCTTATTGTTAGCGACTTTTGTCAATTATTCAAAGTGTGGGCAAGGTAGCAACCAGGGAATATTGTTGATAGTAACAATTTTTGTTTGAGTTGTTCGTCCTTCTTCTGTCTGAATTTAGTTATAAAAGTTACCATAATCGAAAGAGAAGAGTTGTTAATTTGGCTTGTAACCTCGGTTACTAAACCAATAAACTATGTGTAGGGTCCGGAAAAAAGAAAAGCTAAGTGAAGGTGAGATACAGAGAGTGAAAGAGTGCTTACACAGCTTTGTCGTCTAAACTAGGGATACTATCGGTAAACTCTGATGGTACCCCTATTCCTAACGCTAATCCCAAATCTTTGTCCCAACTAGCCACCCCTACTCCTGCAAAGTCTCCCAGCTCCAAAACTCAGAAAACTTCTTGGAACTCGGTCACCCCCAAGGAGGTGATGTCGAAATTGTGTAACTACGACGCACCCCACCATTTTTGGTTCAGTGTTGAAATTTATGTATATTGAATTGTATTAAAGTATTTTAGACCAAGTACCTTAAGAATTAGAAGAGCCTTCTCATAGAAAATAAACTCCTTGTCATTAAAGTAATTATTTAACGTTTCTAATTGAATGGAATTATTTGGTAGCACTAATGGCTAGTCGTCTCAGTCTCAGTTTCGGCTCATATTTTTTGACAACTCACTGACAATCTTGACAACTGATCTTTGTGTAATTTTGTTTTGTTTGGTGTCCGATCCTATAATGCTCTTTGGCGAATTACAGAAAGAGGATATTTCAGTCTGCCAAAATGTGCGAAAAATGGGATCATATAAATATTAATCAAGGAGATGACCCAGCTTACAAATTCCGATAATATGCATTCCTCAGTTAATTTAATGCTGTCTTGTTAACCCAAAGTAGTTTACCTGAAACATTCTTCTCAATTTACAGCGCAATGTAGCTTAGGCTATTATAAAGAATGAAAAATTATAACACAACTTAAAACAAATAATGTTTCATTTTCTCTTGGGAATCTAATTGTGACTGATGCGATGACCTGTAGGAGTGTACTGAAACTACACATAAACTGTTAAAATTGTAATTTGAATTGTGCGCCTGTAGACAGTTAAGTTGTAATTTTAACACTAAATTCTTAAATATAAGTTTTTCTCCTGAAATAATAAATTCTTTTAAGAAAAATTAACAGGTTATGGAGCCAGAAAAGCCCAGGGAAGCCCAGAATGGCTTACTTACTGAGAAAAGTAATGAAGTTAACCTAAAACGTCAATACGACAAATGAAAAGTGTTTTCTCGTAACATCTGGAATAAGGGTTCTTAAATTGTCAGCAAACAATCAATTGGCATTAATTGAAAAGTTAACCGGCCGAGATAATTACGTAACGTGGCGATTTGCTCTAAAAACATACCTACAGCAAGAGGAGTTGTGGAACTGCATAGACCCCACCACATGTGTCATTGTAGTACTGCAAAAGAAGTATGGGATACGTTTTCATAAGTATTTGATGACTCTTTGTTGACACGCTGTGATGGGCTGCTGCGTGATCTCTATAATACTTCACTTACTGTATGTCAAAACGTAGAGAAATATGTGAGCAAAATTATGTGTACTGCTCACAAGCTCAGAAACATCGGTTTCGCAGTTGACGATGAATGGCTAGTTACATTGCTACTCTCCGGTCTACCAGAGTCCTCCTATCAACCAATGATTATTGCTATTGAAAGCTCCGGCATGAAGATAACTTCTATTTCTGTGAATTCAAAACTATCACAAGATGTTAAACAACCTGAAAGTGACTCAACAGTATTCTCAGTCAACAAGAACAACCACAAGAAACAAAGTAAGTAAGGGTGCTACACTTGTAATAAGTAAGGTCATAAAAGTCCTCAAATGCAAATCCAGGACCAAGGATCATCAATAAAAGAAGAAATGGAAGAAACAAATCAAATTTACTTGAAAGAAGACAACTTTTTTCTAAATTACATATTTCGAATAAGGTTCAATTGGACATTGGATGTTTTGTTTATATTTTAAGGTCTGGCATATGTCACAAGGAATCGTAATCTTAGCAACATAAATGTTATTTTCTTTTATTTGATAAACAAAATTCCTTCGTTGCTATTGAAATTTGAAAGTTCGTAAAATGTCACTCAGTCCAACACCCACTCCCAAATGTTCGTTTAGTTTTGTAATTACTAATTAATTAAAATTTTATTTATGTGTATATACATCTAGTTACCCTGTTTTCAATTTCATCCCTCACGTCGTCCGTATCACATATTCAAACTAAATTATAATAGTTGGAACTTCTCTTAGCAGCAATCTATTCTAATGGAAATATAAAGTTAACAAAGTTAACAAAAACAATTTCTTTTCACATGTTAATTATCTATCAGAATCACAGACAGTTTTTGTATGTCGACGATAGATATGCAACTAATTTGATTTCCGTGACTTTCAGGAACAGTAATCGACATCTCCACAATAATGGCATCAAGTTGCCATTATTGTAATTGTTTAAATATTCCTAACGAGTTCCTAAGGAGTCCGCACGTTTTGACAACTCTGGGAATTTTGACAAATAATGTGAGAGTATTTCGTTCTGCTTAATTGCTGTACTTATAATCGCGATACCGATTATGGAAAGAGGTTATTTTATACGACAAAACATCGCAGAACCTGGGATCCTACAGCAGTATTTATGTAAAAAGCTACTTTAATGTGTGGGCAAACGCATCAAGATATGCTCCAGCTTTTCTTTTACATTTACCCAAAGTCATTTTAGCTTGAGCCGAACCAACTTTTCTAGAAAAACTACCGCCCAGTCTATTACTCATTTTTAAATTTCAAACACATTATATTAAAATCTTTTATCTAAAGTATAACTTGCGAATATGGTGTTGATTAATTTTTTTATAAAAACTAATCACTTTACATTACAATCGTTATGATTATTTACAGTGGAAAAATTACTTGTCAAATCCAGCCCATTTAGTGTAGCTAACAATAAATCATGGCAGATTCTATGAAATGCCCTTTAAATGCCTGTATAAACAGCATCAACCTGTAAATGATTATCAAGAGCACCAACTGTCGAGAGGTTATAAATAAGAAGGTTGGTCGCAGAAGACTTACATTTGCAAAATTCATGTTGACTCTCATTTATAATATTTTGGAACTATGGCATAATTATTTTGGAAATGATTTTTTTGGACAATCTTGGTGAACAACAAGTAAACTATCTCCATCCTTTAAGGTAGGTATAACAAATGATTTTTTACGTATGTTAGGAAATAAAGTAGATTTTAAAATCATATTAAATTTCATTGTTAGAGGCTTTGTTAATGAGAATCCACAATTCGTTCAATACTGTAGAAGGAATATCATAAGGACCTCTATTACTAGATAAATCAAGACTTCTGAGTTCATTGAAAACATCAATCTGGACAAAATTATAATTACGTTTTGAATATAAACAAAAATATTAGATTTGTGTCTGCATTGAAGGCTAAAAAGTGAAACAAACAGCTAACGAAGTGTAAATACTTATTTCTTTTGTTGTTTTTGTCTTTTCAATGACGAAATAGTAAGAAGTTACCAAATAAGTGTTCAAGATCAGTTTTGAAATCAAATGATATTTTGTACATATTCAGGTTTCAACAGCAATGAAGGCGAAATTTTATATATTTTCTTTGATAAGATAATAATAAAACTTAAACATCTTTTTTAGCTGCTTTTTTTCAATATTGTTAAACTTATAAATTCACATCACATAATTAGGATCTTCCTGCTTTCCGCATATTTTGGCAAATTGAAATAACCTCTCTCAGTAATTCGCCAAAGAGCATTATATTATTGGACACCAAACGAAACGAAATTACACAAAGATCAGTTGCCAAGATTGTCAATGAGCTGTCAAAAAATATTAACCGAAACTGAGATCTGAGACGGCTAATCATTAGCGCTGTTTTCTCCCAAACCAATTTAAAAGTTTCTTCTCTATGAGAAGTCCCTTCCAATTCTTAGTGTACTTGGTCTAAAATACTTTAATACAATTCCATATACATAAATTTGAACACTGAACCATAACTGGTGCATTGTAGTTAGACAATTTCGACATCACCTCCTTGGGGGTGACCGAGTTCCTGAGTTTTGGAGCTGGAAGACTTTGCAGGAGTGGGGGTGGCTGGTTGGGATAAAGATTTGGGATTAGCGTTAACAACTCTTCTCTTTCGATTATGGTATCTATTATAACTAAATTTAGACAGAGGAAGGACGAACAACTCAAACAAAAATTGTTACTATCAACAATATTCCCTGGTTGCACTTTGAACAATTGACAAAAGTCGCTAACAATAAGAGACCTTTCTGTAGTTACCAATGGCAGCGGTAACAATCATCATTTATCCAAATTTGAGTGGCATCTACGGAATGAAATTGCACATTGATACTTGGAACCCCTCTGTATAGATGCCCTAACGCAAGCGTCATGCTACGCAGGGTTTTTAGTTCTTAGTTTTTAGTCTTTGACGTTTCTAGCCGAGTGCACACTTTGTAATAATATAATAAACGTTTAGTGTTCTTGTAACATCGACTTTTAATCTCATCACACTCACACCTCAGTTTTCAAAAGTGTTTGTAGTGATATTTTTGTTTTTATTTAGTGTCCCTTTTTGTCTGAATTTAGTTAGTTACCAAATTCAGACAAATGAAAAATTTGTTTACTTGTCTGGTAACCTTGGTTACCTATTCAAGAAACAACTGAATTAAATTTTTGTTTTCGTACTATAAACAGTTTAATAACCGAATTAGCGATAATGAAATGGGAAAACAGCAAGTGTGCCTGCAAAAGTCGAGTGGTTCCGAATCCTATTGAAACCGGACGGCACATCGCCAGTTCCGTTCTACAAGAAGTTCCTACTAAGAGACAAAAACCTTGAAAGATGGAAAGGAAAAGGCGGTTCAAATCCAGGTTCTATTGGCAGAAAGAAAGGTCAACCGCCCGGTAAACCCTGAGCACGACTCCGTTCCAAGTTCCGAAAGAGTTAACTATCTAAAGTAAGTAACAACAGCAAAATTCGGCAAAGCGCCACACCGACATCAGACCCCCAAATGGAGTTAGACATAACGTTCGTACTTCTGTTTGAATTTAGTTATAAGAGTTGCCATATTCAGACAAAAGAGAAGAGTCGTTAATTTGGCTGGTAACCTCGGTTACTAAACCAATAAACCATGTGTAGAGTCCACGAAAAAGATAAGCCAAGAGGTACCCGAAAACTAGACGTTAAGATTAAAATCTCGGAACTAGAGGGTGAATTACAACGAATGAAAGTAAGTAATGCAGTAAGCTGTCTGCGTATGGAGGTGTTCTCGAAATCCTGACGACGCACCCCTGTGCTCACCGATAGGACATGGAAGCACTGGAAGTATTTGTTTCCATTAAGGTCAAAACACAAAAGTTAATAGTTAGAACATGCCTGCTTACAAGGCGACGTGGAATGATAATGCAAGGTACTCAGTAAAACGCTTATTGACTATCTTACAACATTGGTGGGCTGTATACAACTAACTCTGCTCTTACAACTTAACTCTGTTTCTATAACTACGCTCTTCTATTGTTTTTATTCTCCGTTGTCATCACAACCGTTATACACGATGTCTAGATATTCTAACATAACTTGCCTCGAGTGAATTGGACCAATGATGAGTAAGTATAGTGTTTGCATGAGTACTGAGGTTTACACTTTAAACTATCAATTATCATTGGTTGATTGTGTCTTATGAAATTTTATACAATATGTCCCTATCTTATCTACATTTTAAAAAATTAAGACTAAGTTTCCTAAGTTGTTCTCTAACGAGCTTATAAAATTAACTATTCGTTATTCATTTGTAGACATTTGAATTCCGTTCCCATAAACAAATTTCAATTTTGTTCATAAAATCAGGTAGACCAAAAAGTTTTCTTTACTTGTTTACCTCCAAACTTTAATCAGTTCAAACATTTCATACGAACCACATTTCTCTGAAGTTGCTCCTACGCTTCAATTCAAAATTATTAGTTAAATATTCTCGCTTTTATTAATGAGTCCCTGCCTCATTGGAAATGATAATCGGAAGAAATACTTGTGTATAGTAATGCTAGAAATGAAACATATCGTATCAAACTGTTATTTTTAGGTAATATTTTTGTCTAAATTCATTAATTTACTTACAGGAATCCCAACTAAACAAAGAATAAGAACTTTCATGTATATGACGCTCCTTAAAACAACACATTAATACCTAATTAATTTGTTTTCAGAATAAATTAAGATTGAAATCTTAAAGTACGATGCAAAAAGCAAATGGTGTAAAGATTCTAGTGGCCCAAGAATTGAATTTAAATGTAAGTATAATTTTCATCTGTATTCAAGATTTTTATAATTAATGACATATTTTATGTTAAAACACACAATTAAATTATATAATTTAAATGAAAAACAAATAAAATTGGTATATATAATAAAATTAATCTTTAATATTAATTTTATATATCTTTTTTAAAGTATTTCGACGATTCGTTGGGCACGACGAGTTACGTTCACATGGAAAGGCTGATTACCATCATATAAATGAAGATGAAATGAGCCACGACAAAACCTGACGACGTCGGCAAATATTTTCTCTGAGGCTATGAAATATGAATAAAAATCCAAGAAATCCGAAAAAAGTACAAAAAAAAAATCACAATAAAGAAGGAAACATCATAACCAAGAAACTGTATTCAAAAGTTCTACCAAAAAGACTGAGGACTGGAATGTATCCGTTGGAGTTCCATATATCTATCTCTGTATATAGCAAGTACTTTCATTTTATGGAAATGTTTCCATAGTGTGGATCTAGGTTTCAACTCATCTATCATCTGAGAATGAAGCTTGTTTATAGCAATTATAATTTTAGATTAGTGCCGAAGTAATTTTTCCTTAAATTTTAATCTGTACTGTAATCACTAAATGTGTTTCCTAAAAAAATATGTTCCATATAACTCAGTACCTCCACTGAATAGCTGAAGGTTAAAAAAATCGACAATGGGTCGAAACCATTTATTAACAACCAAACTTATATTAAATTAACCACATAACTTCTTTAAGTACCTTTGTACACAAAGTAGTTTTATTTGGAAAGTTATATAATATATAAATATTTGGGAATCACATTTATAGTCATAGTTATAGTGTGGGTTGAAATATAAGGATGAATTTGATTCGGAACAGTTCTACCATTTAGTATAACTCATCTCATCTCGATATTTCTTAGCTCTGTCAATTTGTTGACACTGTGAATTCAAACGAATAGAATTATACCAAAAAATATAACTGAACCACAACTTGATGTAATATTAATACAATGTAAGATCAAATCAAATTTACTTGAAAGACGACATCCCTCACTTCTTTTAGCAACAAAATATATATCGGCATTTAAGTATAAAGTTAACAATGTTAACAAAAACAATTTCTATTCACATGTTAATTATCTGCAGAATCACAGACAGTATTTCTTTGATTCAAAATAAATGTCGACGAGAGATCTGCAACTGATTTGATTTCAGTGACTCGTAATCGAAACCTTCAGACAGTAGGTTGCTATTATTGTAAATGATTAAATATTTTACCTTTTAAAATCAAAAGATAATTCACCTAGTTGATACTTTAAGCAAGAATTTGTGAGCGGCAAATTTCAACTAGGTACTGAAATTTTTCTATCTAATAACACTAAGATACCAATCTTTCCAAATTTGCTAATTTTATGTCAAAATTTAATTAGATTCCTCATCTCTAGATGACAACTTCAAATAATGTCAGCACATTTTATTAACAAAATCATGAAAAAGTGATTTCTACTTTACAATTTGCTGATTTGCAATCTTTGTTCAGATGAAATTTATAATTAATAGCTCTATCATTTGTAATTTTGTTGAAATTTTCATCTACGTTTGTGCATATATATTTTAAGTGTCTCCACGTTTTCTTGAGAGCTGACAAATTGGACAACTTGGTCTTAGTTGCTGATTTATAATCGCGATTCTAGGAACCTGGGATCCTATTAATTAGTATTTTTCTAAAAAATCTTTATAAACATTCAAGAGGTGAAACACAATTTACTTTACCTACATGCTCCATACTTGCTTTAAAATAAAGTTCAAATCGTGGTGGTGAATCAAAACTTGAAGATTGTGATGCACAATATAAATTGAACTTTGCGAATGTTATTTGATGGGATAAGAACCCTTTAGAAGATAAATAAAAGTTTTTTGTGCTCTTCGCAATAACTAAATGAACAAGTTTAGAAGGTAAATTTACCAAAAAATAGTTTTGTACATAATCTGGGTTCAATAGCAACGAAGGTAGTTCTTCTTCCTTTCTATTTACCTGGAAGAATATCATCATCTGACACATGTCTGATCGGTATTCCAAATAAATGCTTTTCTAAGAAAATTGTGTCTCAATTCTTGACTCTGTTATAGCGTAAGCTTTATTTTCAATAATAAGATGTTTTTTCGCATTGTAAATTAAATTGCATCAGAAGAATGTTTCACTGTTAACTGTCACAGAAGGATAGCTCCTCCATTATTATTATAGAATCCTGTGTTCAGAATATCTCGACAATTTAGAATATCATCTTTCTATATTTGGTATCGCCAATATAAAATCGACCAACAAGCAAAATGAAATAACTGAAATATCAGTTGTCAGTTAGTTTTCAAAACAAACGTACAGGACCAGAGTTCTCAAAAACTTATTCTCCTGTTTTAAGAAATTGTTAGTAAATAATTTCATTATTTATTCCATATGGTATTACTCAAGCCTTAACCATTATGTTAAACCCTACACATTTTCCATTTAAATTCAATCCATTGATGTTAATCATCAAATTTGACTCTTTTAAGAAATTATGTGTTATGAATTACATCTGAAATAAATTGATGGCGTGTTTGTAGTTGTTGAGTTTTTGAATGATGAGATACCTAGTGTTCTCAAGTTTCACAGCATCTCTTGAATGTTGAAATTGTTAATATTTCAAATTAAGTTGTAGGAACAATTGTAAATAACAGTTGCTAATTTACAATAAGTGTTGTATTGTTTTTTAAATTTGATTTCCCTTAGCTACATAATTTGTTGCATTTATTCAATCATATTGGAACAGTTACACTAATAACAAAATATATCTATTTTAGAGCTCTGATTTCAAATAGTGTTAATTCGTCATGAAATTCTCGAAAATCAAGTCATATGAAAAATTCCCGTGGGCTTTAATTTTGCTGAATCAAAATATTACCAATCATATTAAAATTCATTTAAGTAAAGTTAGGCATATGATATATTATCAAAACACCAAGATGTCTTAAAAACTGTAAAAAAGAATTCCGATTTGTATATATATCAAAAGTTAATCAAAGTTATACAATATTACATAGTACAGAGAGTATTTAGTGTACAATATCGTGTTATATATACCGCCCCTTTGGTTAACTGAATCAGTGCACTACATCGACGTATAATCAAATTGAGTCATCCCTAATTAAAAATCGCTCCGTTATTTTTTTTTCTTTCAAAAAAACCTTTGGTCACTGTGTTTTTCAATCTCTTCTACAATATGATATATTCAATCAATTTTTGAAGATAATTTTTGCAATACCCTCAATAATTATTTCTTTTTACAGATGGCAAATTTAAATAAAGCATCCTAAGAACTCCATGTACATCCCAACGCATATGGAGAGTTACTACCACGATTTTAACATATTTTTAAAGCAAGTATGGAGCATATAGGTAAAGCAAGTAAATTGTGTCTCACTTCTTGAATGTCTATAAGAGCATAAACTTTCATTTCAATTATGATATTATTATTATTATTATTATAGATAATTTAGAAGAATACTGCTTAATAGGATACAAGGGTCCGCGATGTTTGGTAGTATAAAATACCTTCATTCTATGATCAGTATCGCGAATAAGCAGAACGAAAATACTCCATCTTTAGTTCTCGATGTTGTCAGTGTGTTGCCAAAACACGCATACTGTCAAGAAAATATGGAGACACCAAAATTATATATCCACCAAAGTAGATGAAAATTTTAGCAGAACTGCAAATGATAAAGCCATTAATTATAAGTTTCAACCGAACAAAGATTGCAAATCAATATTTACGCAGAAAATTGTAAAATAGAAATTACTATTTTATGATTTGGTTTATAAGTTGTGTTGATATTATTTGAATTTGTCATCCAGACATGAGGAATCTAAATAATTTGCGATATAAAATTATCAAATATGGAAAGATTAGTATATCATTTGAGGGTGATAACCAATGTTGAAAAAGAAAATTTCAGTGTTGAAATCTGTCGCTCAGTTATTCAAGCTGAGAGAATCACCTACGTGAATTTACTGTTGATTTAAAAAGGTGAAATATTTAAACAGTTACAAAAATAGCAACTTACTGTCTGAAGGTTTAGATTACGTGCCCTGAAAGTCACTGAAATCAAATCAGTTGCAGATCTCTCGTCGACATTTATTTCAAGTTTCAATAGCAACCAATTGTTTGTCAAAAAATAAAATAACATTTATGTTGCTAAGATTACGTTTCCTTATGACATATGTCAGAAGTATGTAATTTAGCAAAAAAGTTGTCTTCTCCCAAGCAAAACTTGATTTGATTCTTATATTGTATTTCACCAAATTGTGGTTCAGTTATATCTTTTCTTATAATTCTATTCGTTTTAATCCACAGTGTCAGCAAATTGACAGAGCAAAGGAATATCGTGATGATTTTTCGATTTGTTATAATATTGTTGATGGTAGAACTGTTTCGAATCAATCTCATCCTTATATTTCAACCTACACTGGAAGACTATAAATGAGATTCACAAATAATTAAATATAACTTAACTTTACAAATAAAATTACTTAGTTTAACTTAAGTCGAAAATTTAGTTTGGTGTTATAAAATGGTTTCGACACATTGTCGATTTTTTCAACCACCAATTTTTCAGTAGAAAGATTTACAGCTATATATAACATAATTATTTATAATATATACAACATAATTATTTAGGAAACGCATTTACCGTCATAGAGTACAGATTACAATAGGATAAATTTCTTCGCCACAATTATAAAATTATAATTATTATAAACATGCTTAATTCTCAAAATGAAAGTACCTGCTTTATACACAGACAGATATGTGGAACTCCAACGGGAACATTCCAGTCCTCAGCCTTTTTGGTAGAACTTTTGGTAATGCTGTTTTCTTCTTTATTGGGATTTTTGCTTGTACTTTTTTTGATTTCTTGGATTTTTTTTTTCATATTTCCCGATATGTGGCTTTGTCATAGCACATTTCATCTTCATTTATATGATAGTAATCAGTCTGTCAATGTGTCAATTCCTGATGTCCAACGAATCGTCGAAATAGCTTATTTGTTTTTTATTTAAATTAAATAATTTAATTGTGTGTGTTTTAGCATAAAATATATCATTAATTATAAAAATCTTGAATACAGATGAAAATTATACGTACATTTAAATCCAATTCTTGGGCCACTAGAATCTTTCCAGCATTTGCCTTTTACATCGTACTTTCAGATTTCAATCTTAATTTATTGAATTTATTCTGAAAACAAATTATGTATAAGAGAGGTACGTTTCGATATGAACTGATTAAAGTTTGGTGGTAACCAAATAAAGAAATCTTTTTGTGCTACTTGATTTTATGAAAAATATTCAAATTTGTTTATGACAACGAAATTCAAATATCTGCAAAGGAATAACGAATTGTTAATGTCATAAGCCCTTTATAGAACAACTTAAGAAACATAGTTCTTAAATATTTTTACAGGTAGATCAAGTTGGAACATATTTTATAAAATTTCATAAGATTTGTGCTCACAATCATTAACATCCATATTGCTAAAAAGTAAATCCCAATCAACTAATGACAAGTGATAGTTTAATGAGTAAACCTCAGAACTCATGAAAACACTATACTCATCATTAGTCCAATTCACTCGGGGCAGGTTTCAATCTCCAGTTACTAAAAATATATCCACTGATGCACAATGATTGGAATAAAAATCAGAACCAGATGCTGGTAAACTGTTCCAATTATTCACTTTTGGCTTTTGACCTTAATGGATATAAAGACTTCCAGTACTTTCATGTCCTTTCGGTGAGCACAGGGATGCGTCATCATCAGACGATTTCGATATCACCTTTATAGGCGTGACCCACTTCGTGGAAAACTTGCGTTTTGGAGGTGTGGGGTGGCTAGTTGGGAGAAAGGATTGGTGTTAGAAGTAAGAGTATTTCCAGGATTTACCGAAGGTGTCTGTAGTTTAGCAGACAGCTTACTGCATTACTTACTTTCATTCGTTGTAGTTCATCCTCTAGTTCCGATATTTTAATCTTAAGGCCTCTTGAAGCGCCGGCAGACTTTTGGGTTTTATTGAGATTTTCACTTGGCTTGTCTTTTCTCCTCAAACTACATATAGTTTATTTATCTGAGTTTGAATCCGAATATAAACACACACTGGTAAAATGTAATATTTTTCAAGGAAAAGAATAATATATTGTCACATAGGGACGATAGGACACATAAATAATCCTCAATCATCAACATACGAACATTGCCCCTAGTGCGATTATTGCTTTCGCATAATGTCTTGATTGGCATTGTCAGCACCAACACATTCCGCTGACTTGCCAAGACTCAGCGGTATATCTGGGTCACGCTTTACTAGTGTCAATAAACAATAATGTTTTGTAATAACAGACTATAAATAAAAGCGCGTCAAAGATGACGGGGGACAGAAGTGTGTGAACTAGAACAGAGGTCACGAGTCGCCCGGTGGATACCAGTGAACCCCAAGAGCAGCCCTGAAGATGGTCCCTTACTTATTACTGTAAGTTAGATAATTCGTAATGTGTTTTTTTATATATAAACTATGAATAAAATTGTATTTATTCTGTACTGGTGTTTATCTGAGCTACTCCCCAACCCCCAATAAGTCACGGGTGTGACATGTGGTGGAGGCGCCTAAGGTTTCGGTTAGGGCTAATTCCTCATAATTAGTTCCCGGCCGGCACACTCGTAGGAAAATTGTGGTTGTGTTGTTTTTCTTACAGGGAAAATAGTAATTTAGGTTCCAACAGGAGCAGCAGCGCTTCACAAACAATGCCAACTCGCACAATCTAACCTCCCTTTCCTGGTCTGTACTTAACATTTTTTTTTATGGCAAATAAAGTAGTAACCCGAGCCACCTCAGCAGCTTTGAAAATAACAGTGCAAACGGAAACAGACAAAGAAGAGTTCTCACCGAAATATCGCAGCACGGAAATTGGCGTACCCCAAAACCCCTTTGAAAGAAGTTCAAGGCTGTCCCGATCACCTAGTAGGGAAACCGTAAATACTCCAACAACGCGGGAGCGAATTCTCGAAACTTGTGACGAATCAGCGGAGGAAGTAGTCCAGAAGGAGTTATCAAATGCAGGAGAAGAAAATAGAAGAAGCAATATGGACGAAACAATCGCCGAAAACCTGAAAGCGGACAAAATCCCGGCGCTACCAAAATTCCTCTGCCCACCAACATTTAACCCATGTACAGGGAACGCAACAGTATACATAAGAAGCTATGAAAGAACGGCAACGGCAAATGGGTGGACGAACAGTCTAAAAATGACTTATTTTGGAACATTTCTGGAAGGAGCGGCTGACCACTGGTACCAACGGTACAAGATAGACGAGGACAACCAGAATAAAACATGGGAAGATGTAAAGATGGACTTCTTGAAAGAATATGGCAACCACGAGTCGAAACGTTCCCAGGAAAGACAACTATATGAGAAAAAACAGGGACCAACTCAGTCTATTAAATCCTACTACTTTGAACTACAAGAACTATTCGCCGAATACGACCAACAATTCAGAGTAGAAGAATTCAGGAAATTCTTTGAAACAGGAATGGCCAGGGAATTCTACAACAGTTATACGCTGATCATGGATGACGATATGAGTTGGGAAAGACTTAAAGTAATAGTCAACAAGTTAGACGATGTGGTACAACGTGAACCAACAAGAGAAGCCCGTCCGACTGGAAACACTGAACCGCAACAGTTTGGATGTAACCATTGCCAACATCACAGTGAACCACATTACGCACCACCTCGTTATAACCAAAGGGGCTCATATGGACCACCGCGGCAAGGGTACCACGCAAGCAGAAGTTATAATCAAGAACAGACAAGACTACAAGACAGACACTATGTACCAACGCCAAGAACACGGAACATCGATGGAAGACCACGCTGTTTCAGATGCAACAGGATAGGGCACTATGCCGTCTCGTGCCCAGAAAACTATAACACGCACCAAAGAAATCAACACCCAAATGGAAGCGGACGACAAAACTAGAACCCTCCGTCGTCCTCGCAAATAGAGGGTGTGGCGACAGAAAACAATACAACATCTTAACAATACCTTGCATAATAAACAATGAAAAAATATCAGCAATCGTGGATACAGGAGCAGAAAGGAACGTGGTATCGGCAGAGGTAGTCAAAAGTTTCGACAGCAGCGGAAAAGGAGCATTGTTGGTAGCAGGCGGTAAGAGAATCCCAGTTTTAGGAAAAGCAGAAATCAAGATACAAATTGGAGGAAGAGATATGACCTGTGTAGCCAACGTAATTAAACAGCTGCCATACCCGCTTCTTTTAGGAATGGAGTTCCTGGTTGAAAACAATGTCGCCATCAATCTGAAGCAAGGTACTATAAACATAGGAACACTAGGCTTAACTATGAGTATAGGAACACAGAAAAAAGAGACCGTCGAAGAAGATATTACGAGAAAGGAAAAACTGGATACAAAAACAAAGGAAGAATCAAGTAAACAATATACAGACCGTTATAGTATTAGAGTAACGGTTAAGGAGGATATGTACTTGGAGGCTGGCAAGACGAAACGCATTAAACTAAACCTGGAGGGCAGAAGAAGGGTAAATATGAAAAAGTACAACTTCCAGGAGAATGATAAATTCTTCACAAAGAGACGACTTCGAAGAAAATATAAGATCCACCACCGTCGAGGCGACTACTGGATGCGCGTGGAGTGCATAGGACATCAGCGAGAAAAAATCCTGAAAGGAATGACAGTGGGCTTTTTACATACAAGAGGAAAAGTAGAACCCGAGGATGGCATAGTACTGCTCAGCAGGGACACGGACGACAGGGTGACGTCAGAAGATCACAACTTGGATCATTTGCAGGAAGAAGAATTCAAACATAAATTGGAGGACTTACTGGCTGCATACAATGATGTGTTTTCTAAAGCCACAAAACACATGGGAATGACAAATTTAACGAAGCATCGAATAGAAGTAGAAAACTCGGAGCCCATAAAAAGTCGCCCATATAGAGTATCCCCAAAGGAGAGACAGATCATAGACGAACAAATCAAGGAGATGTTGGATCACAATATAATCCGTCCGTGCCATTCGCCGTGGGCCAGCCCAGTAGTATTAGTAAAGAAGAAAGACGGTTCTACAAGATTTTGCGTGGATTACAGGAAATTGAACAACGTCACCAAAAAATCATCATACCCAATCCCAGTCATCGATGATATACTCACATACCTCGGAGACGCGCAGTATTTTACTACCTTGGACATGTTTAGTGGTTACTGGCAGGTGAAGCTGGAAGAAGAGTCAAAGCAGTATACAGCATTCGTAGCACAAGGACATGGTTCGTACGAGTTCAATGTCCTAAGCTTTGGACTGTGCAACGCACCGGCAACATTCCAACAACTAGCCGACAAAGTATTCGAGGGCATGAAGTGGAAGGACGTATTAATATACCTGGACGACATCGTAGTGTTTAGTAGAACATTGGAGGAACACCTACAGAAATTGGAAAAAGTTTTTCAGCGTCTAAGAAAAGCAGGACTCACCCTTAAGCCCAGTAAATGTTCTTATGCTAAAGAAGAGGTGGAACTATTAGGATACATAGTGAGCAGAGAAGGAATACTGCCAGACCCCGCAAAGCTGCAAGCAATACGAGAGTTCCCTAGGCCGAATAATGTCAAGAGGATCCAGAGCTTCCTTGGACTTTGCAACTTTTATCGAAAATTCATCCATAACTTCGCCACGACCGCAAGACCGCTGCACGAGTTAACGAAAAAGGATGGCAAATTCAACTGGTTGGAGGAGCATGAGGACGCTTTTCAAACCTTAAAAAAGAAACTCTTGTCTGCACCAGTCCTACAACACTTCAACCCAAACGAAGGTACGGAACTACATGTGGATGCTAGCAAGCTAGGAATAGGTGCTGTTCTACTACAAAAAGGAGAAGATCAGAACCAACATCCAATAGCATACATCAGCAGAAGTCTGTCCAAGGTGGAAAAGAATTACACAATCACGGAACTGGAAGGGCTAGCAGCGATATGGGCACTAGGATACCTGCGACATCTGATATACGGAAGACCAGTAAAGATAGTTAGTGATCACCACGCGCTATGTTGGATAAGGTCATTGAAGGATCCCACAGGAAGATTAGCGAGATGGTCACTAAAACTTTCCGAGTACGATTACACCATCGTACACAAAAGTGGCGCTAAACATCAAGATGCGGATTGCCTATCTAGAAACCCGGTCCTAACACCAGAAGAAGCAGAGGAAAACATCGACGACATCCCAACGTTTTTACTAATGCCTACGGACCTGGCACAAGAGCAACGGAAGGATGTTGGACTGAAAGAGATCATATCAGCAATAGAGGACCCGTCAAACAGCCCTATAGGAACAGCAAAAAGAGCAAAAAACTTTCGGTTAGTGGATAACGTACTATACAAAATCAACCCCATGTCAACAGGCCAGGAAAATGTGCTGGTTATCCCGGAACACCTAGTGGGAGAAATATTGCATTCCCACCATTCGGAACCACTGTCAGGACATCTAGGAGTAGCAAAAACGCTACATAAAATAAGAAGTAGATACTACTGGGAAACCCTAAGCAAAGATGTAGAAAAGTTCGTCAAGGGATGTCCAGACTGTCAAGCGAGGAAGGGCCTAGAAGGAAAGAAACCCGCGGGACTTTTACAGCCCATACCGGTGGAAACACCATTCGTAAGAGTAGGGATCGACATATTGGGACCATTTCGAAAGAGCAAAAAAGGAAACACCGTAATAATCGTAGCAACGGATTACGCCACAAGATGGGCGGAGACACAGGCACTACCGGATGGTAAAGCAAGGAACGTAGCCAAATTTATAATGGAAAAAATTATAACCAGACACGGAGCGCCAAGATATCTTTTAAGCGATAGAGGGACCAATTTTAGGTCAGAACTGGTGAGGGAGGTAGTCAGCAGATTAGGAACGTACAATCAGTACACGACTGCTTACCACCCAAACTGTAATGGACTGACGGAAAGATTGAATAAAACTCTAGCGAATATGTTGTCGATGTATACAAACACACAGCAGACAGACTGGGACGAATACTTACCCCACGTGACATTTGCACAGGATACAACAAGGTATTCACCATTTATGTTAGTTTATGGCAACCCTGCAACTCAACTGATGCGGAACAAATTAGGGAGAAGGCTCTTGCGGTGAGGAGTGAAGCGGTGGAAAATATTAGGAAGAGACAGAACTTTGACAAAGAGAGGTACGACAAGGACCATCGACATGTGGAGTTCTCAATAGGAGATAAAGTTAAAGTTTTCACACCGGTTAGAAAAGTCGGTCGAAGTGAAAAACTACTGCTGAGATGGTTTGGACCTTATTATATTACTAAGAAAGTGTCAGAAGTAGATTACGAGGTTAGGAAAGGTGAGGCTAGTAATGCCAAAAAAGAGGTGATACATGTAAGTAGAATTTTAAACTACCACGACCCATGGACGGCGAAACCGAAAGAAGGGGAAGAGGATAACGGAAAAGAGTAAGTAGAAAACAATTATGGAATATCGCGAGTTAAATACTCTGTACGTTCTAATACCAAAGAACGTGTCGGATAAATATAAATTAATGTAAAGATCGTAAAGAGTATTAGTATAATTAATTAAATAGGTTTTGTTTTAATAATAGTGTATAATAAACAGCAATGTAAAGTCAATCATAAACAACATACTGCGTGAAAAATATTTTGTTGAAGTAACTAATCCTAGGGTTCACCATCGTATGGCTACAACACGGAAGCGGAACCAAGCTAATCTAATACACTCACCACAGTACCACAGCCAGTCGAAAGGACAAATCAAGGTGGACAGACCGAGACAGGCCAGGATAGAGTGACTTGGTGTGAAAGTGTAGAAGAACAATTGTTTGCCCGCGCAATCCGGGAAGCCAGGTGGTAACCCACAGGAAGAATTAGTGTGGAAGGACTTATAATCTTGTGATCACGTGATATGGACCTTGTGAACGTAGGATAGAAATTTAAAGTTGGGGGCCAACTTTAGGATGCCGGGGGGACATGTCACATAGGGACGATAGGACACATAAATAATCCTCAATCATCAACATACGAACATTGCCCCTAGTGCGATTATTACTTTCGCATAATGTCTTGATTGGCATTGTCAGCACCAACACATTCCGCTGACTTGCCAAGACTCAGCGGTATATCTGGGTCACGCTTTACTAGTGTCAATAAACTATTGTAATGTTTTGTAATAACAGACTATAAATAAAAGCGCGTCAAAGATGACGGGGGACAGAAGTGTGTGAACTAGAACAGAGGTCACGAGTCGCCCGGTGGATACCAGTGAACCCCAAGAGCAGCCCTGAAGATGGTCCCTTACTTATTACTGTAAGTTAGATAATTCGTAATGTGTTTTTTTATATATAAACTATGAATAAAATTGTATTTATTCTGTACTGGTGTTTATCTGAGCTACTCCCCAACCCCCAATAAGTCACGGGTGTGACAATATATTAGGGCAAATTTTAATATTGATAAGATTTAGATGACTGAGATAATGTTAGAAATTGTTCAGTGTTCAAATTTATGTATTTTGAATTGAATTAAAGCAAAAAGGTCAATACACTAACATTTAGAAAAAAGTTTTCATAGAAAAGAAACACTTAAATTAGTTTGGCAATATTGTGAAGACTGATATGGAATACGGTTCGTATTCTTTGACAACTCCTTGACAATCTTGACAACTGATCTTTGTGTAATTTTATTTTGTTCGGTATCCGATCCTATAATGCTCTTTGGCGAATTACGGAAAGAGGTTATTTCAATCTGCCAAAATGTGGAGAATGTGTATCGTATAAATATCACTCCAGGAGCTGACCCAGCGTACTAAATTTGATAATATGTTTTCCTTAGTTAACTTAATGCTGTCTTGTTAACCCTAATTAGTTTATTTGAAGGATTCTTCTAAATAAAATCTAATTTACAGCGCAATGTAGCTTACACTACTATAAAGAATGAACAATTTTGACACAACTTAAAACAAATAATGTTTCATCTCCTCTTGGGATGCCAATTGTAACTGATGCGATGACCAGGTGTGCACTGAAACTACACATAAACTGTTAAAATTGTAATTTGAATTGTGCGCCTGTGGACAGTTAAGTTGTAATTTTAACACTAAATTCTTAAATATAAATTTTTCTTGAGAAATAATAAATTCTTTTAAGCCCAGAAAGACTTATTTACTGAGAAAAGTAATAAAGTTAACCTAAAACGTCAATACGACAATTGAAAGGTGATTTCTCGTAACATTTGGATTAAGGGTTCTTAAATTGTCAGCAAACAATCAATTGGCATTAATTGAAAAGTTAACCGGCCGAGATAATTACGTAACCTGGTTATTTGCTATAGAAACACATCTACAGCAAGAGAAGTTGTGGACTGCATAAACCCCCCACATGTGTCATTGTGGACACAAAACGAGACACAAAGGCAAAAACTAAGATAAATTTACTAGTTGACTCAATAAATTACGTGCACATACAAGAGAGTAGTACTGCAAAATAAGTATGGGATAAATCTTGGTTGACACGCTGTGATGGGCTGCTGCATGATCTCTGTAATACTTCACATACTGCATGTTAAAACGTAGAGAAATATATGAGTAAAATAATGTGTACCGCTCACAAGCTCAGAAACATTGGTTTCGAAGTTGACGATGAATGGCTATTTACAGTGCTACTCTCCGGTCTACCAGAATCCTATCAACCAATGATTATTGCTAGTGAAAGCTCCGGCATGAAGATACCTTCTGTTTCTGTGAAATCAAAACTATCACAAGATGTTAAACAACCTGAAAGTGACTCAACAGTATTGTCAGTCATCAAGAAAATTAAAAACAACCACAGAAACAAAGTAAGGGTCCAAGGTGCTACACTTGTAACAAGTAAGGTCATAAAAGTCCTCAAATGCAAATCCAGAACCAAGAATGTTCAACAAAAAGCAAGTAGTTCATCATATGCTGCTGCGTTTGAGGCAACATCCAGCCAAAATGACCCATGGTAAGTGGCTTCCGATGCATCGTCACACATGACAAGACGTAAGAACATGCTTGAAAATATGACGGCTCCTGTCATACATAAAATCAGAGTCGCAAACAACAAAGTATAATCTGTGCAATGCTCAGAACAAGTGAGGTTGGACCATTATGACGATGAAGGTCAAAACAAAAAGGTGCTTTTTACAAAAGTATTATGTGTTCCTAAATTGGCAACAAATCTATTGTCTCTAAGTCAGATTATTTGCGATGGTAGCCAAATAAAATTTGACGGAACGAGCTGTGTTATTATGAAGAGCAGAAGTGAGGTAGTATCTTCCTACTGTAGCTTTATGTTAGGGTCAACTGGAACAGTATTAGGATCAGCATTAGTCATTTCAATTCTGTTTAAAATTTGTTCCATATAAATACTAAAACTCTTTTCGGTGTAGAGTCGAATTTGGCATGCCAGCAGCAAGGGAATTGTTTTAACCCATATGGTGACTTGTTCAATTTACATACCATGTTTTCGTCATGATCCAACCCTTCTTGTAAAGTCATAAATAGGTGGCTTCAAGTTCTCCATATAAAAATGCTGTCTTTACGTCTAGTTACTTGATTTTGTGATTATTTTGTACAGCCACAGATAGTAACTATCGTATTGAACTGATTGTTTGTGCAAAAGTTTCCTGGTAATCAACACGTGCAATTTGTCCATATCTTTTCACACACAGATGTGATTTGTAACGTGGTCATTAAATAAATGAATCACTGTCATTAAAGTTATTATAACAAATCGAAAAATCATCTCGATATTTCTTTTCTCTGTCAATTTGATGACACTGTCAATTAAAACAAATAGAAATATAATAAAAATATAACCACAATTTGATGTAATTTTAATACAATGAAAGAAACAAATCAAATTTACTTGAAAGAAGGCAACTTTTTTTAAATTACATATTTCGAATATGGTTTAATTGGACATTGGATGTTTTGTTTATATTGTAACGTCTGGCATATGTCACAAGGAAACGTAATCTTAGCAACATAAATGTTATTTTCTTTTATTTGATAAACAAAATTCTTTCGTTGCTACTGAAACTTGAAAGTTCGTGATTTCCATGATTTTTCAGGACTCGTAATCGAAACCTTCAAACAAAAAGTTGCCATTATTGTAATTGTTTAAATATTTCACTTTTTAAATCAACAGTAAATTAACGTGGTTGATTCTTTCAGCTTGAATTAGTGAGCGACAATTTTCAACTATGCACTGAATTTTTCTCTTTCACTTTTGGTTGGGTTATCACTCTCCCACAACACTAAGATACCAATGTTTCCATATTTGCTAATTTTATGACGAAAATTAGATTCCTCATGTCTGGATGACAAGTTCAAATAATGTCAACACAACTTTTAAACCAAATCATGAAATATTGATTTCTATTCTACAATTTTCTGCGTAAAGATTTGCAGTAGAAATTTATAAGAAATAGCATTTTTTTGTTGATTTATTACATATATATTTTTAGTGTCTCCACGTTTTCTTGAGAGTTGCTATCGAGTAAGCACGTTTTGACAACTTTCTGACAACTTAGTCAACTAATGTTGATGTATTTCCGTTCTGGTTAATTGCTGATCTTATAATCGCGATACCGATTATAAAAAGAGGTTATTTTATACGACAAAGAATCGCAGAACCTGGAATCCTATTAACCATTATTTTTCTAAAAATCTACTTTATAGTGCAACAAGGGCAACATAATTAAAAGGAAAGCTTACGAAATTATAGACATTCAAAAAGTGGGGCACGATTACTTGTTTTACTTATATGTTCCATACTTGCTTTAAAAATATATTAAAATCGTGGTAGTAACTCTCCATATGCGTTGAGTTGTAAATGGAGTTCTTAGGATGCTTTATTTAAATTTGCAATTTGTAATAAGAAATAATTTTTGAGGGTATTAGAGAGTTTGATGAATAACCCGAAAAGTTTTGACAATGACAGAATATGGAAGGGCGTGACA
Source organism: Aethina tumida (assembly GCF_024364675.1). NCBI lineage: Eukaryota > Metazoa > Arthropoda > Insecta > Coleoptera > Nitidulidae > Aethina > Aethina tumida. The sequence continues at coordinate 25,595,739 of NC_065435.1, read as the reverse complement.
ACTAAGTTGACTTATTAATTACTAGTCAATAATAGTTGATGTTAACAGAGAAATGGAAAGATTAACTATTTCTACACATTATTTCTTCTTCAACAATAACGCATACTTTAAGCTGGAATTTATATGCTAAATTACTGTCCATCCCATCTAAAAATTGTTCTGCAATCAGTGCACCAGAATATTCACCACAATTGGGTGTTATATTAATACAATGTAAGAATCAAATCAAATATGCTTGAGAGAAGACAACTTTTTTATAAATTACATGGTTCTGACATATGCCATAAAGAAACGTAATTTGACATGTTATTTTATTTTTTGACAAACAATTCGTTGCTATTGATACTTGTTTGCAAAATATCACTCAATCACACACTCACCCGTTTTATTTTTTAATTACAAATTAATTAAAATTTTATTTGTTTTCAATTCTATTCCTCACCTTATAGTAGTTGAAACTTCTCTTAGCAGCAATCTATTCTAATGGAAATATAAAATTAACAAAGTTAACAAAAACAATTTCGTTTCACATATTAATTACCTGTCGAAAATAAATGTCGACGAGAGATCTGCAACTGATTTGATTTCAGTGACTTGCAGGGCTCGTAATCTAAACCTTCAGACGGTAAGTTGCTATTTTTGTAACTGTTTAAATATTTCACCTTTTTAAATCAACAGTAAATTCACGTAGTTGATTCTTTCAGCTTAAATAAGTGAGCGACAGATTTCAACTATGCACTGAATTTTTCTCCTTCACCTTTAATTATCACCCTCAAACAACACTAATATACCAATCTTTCCATATTTGATAATTTTATGTCGTAAATTATTTAGATTCTTCATGTCTGGATGACAAGTTCAAATAATGTTAACACAATTTATAAACCAAATCATGAAATAGTGATTTCTATTTCACAATTTTCTGGGGAAATAAAGATTTGAAATCTTTGTTGGGTTGAAATTTATAATTAATAGATTTATCTGTTGCAGTTTTGTTAAAACTTTCATCTACTTTAGTGCATATATATTTTTAGTGTTTCCATATTTTCTTGGGAGTACGCATGTTTTGACAAAACACTGACAACATCATCGAGAACTAAAGTTGTAGTATTTTCGTTCTGCTTATTCGGTTATCATAAAATCGCGATACCGATCATGGAAAGAAGTAATTATATACAATCAAACATCGCGGAGCCTTGTATCCTATTAAGCAGTATTCTTCTAAAATATCTGTAATAAGGTATATCATAATTGAAATGAAAGTTTATGCTCTTATAGACATTCAAGAAGTGAGACACAATTTACTTGCTTTACCTGTATGCTCCATACTTGCTTAAAAATATGTTAAAATCGTGGTAGTAACTCTCCATATGAGTTGGGATGTAGATGGAGTTCTTAGATACTTTATTTAAATTTGCATTCTGTAAAAAGAAATAATTTTTGAGGGTATTGCAAAAATTATAGGAATAACACATAATTTCTAAGGAAAGTCAAATTTGATGATTAACATCAGTGGATCAAATTTAAATGGAAAATGTGTGTGGTTTAAATTAACGGTTAAGACTTGAATAATACTATTTGGAGTAAATAATTAAATTATTTATTAAAAATTTCTTAAAACGAGATAATAAGTTTTTGAGAACTCTGGTTCTGTACGTGTGTTTTGACAACTAACTGTCAACTGATGTTGGAGATTTTGCTTGTTGGACGATTTTATAATGGCCTTACCAAGTACACAAAGTTGTTCTTCTAAATTGTCGAGATATTCTGAACGCAGGATCCTATAATAATAATCGAGGAGCTATTTTCCTGTCACAGTTAACTGTGTAGCATTCTGCTGATATAATTTAATTTACAATGCGAAAAAATATCTTATTCTTGAAAATAAAGCTTACACTATAACAGAGTCAAGAATTGAGACGCAATTTACTTGGAAAATCATTTATTTAGAATACCGATCAGACATGTGGTAGATGTTAAGGTTCTGCATATAGCATATAGATAAACCAAGTAAATTGTGTGTCACCTCTTGAATGTATATCTTTCTTTTCAGTTATGTTATACCTTATTGCACGGTAAAGTAGTTTTTTTAGAAAAATACTACTTTAAATGATCCCAGGTTCCTATAAACGCGATTATAAGATTAGCAATTAATTAGAATGAAAATACCCCAACATGCCCAAGTAGTCTAATTTGTCAGCAAGTTGTCAAAACCTGCGTAGCGGTTACGAGCTCTCAAGAAAACGTGGAGACACTTAAAATATATATGCACTAAAGTAGATGAAAATTTCATCAAAATTACAAATGAGCTATTAATTATAAATTTCAACTCAACAAAGATTGCAAATTTTTACACAGAAAATTGTGATTTGATTTTGTTTATAAATTGTGTTGTCATTATTTGAACTTGTCATCTAGACATGAGGAATCTAAATAAATTTTGACATAAAATTAGCAAAATTAGAAAGATTGGTATCTTAGTGTTGTTTGAGGGTAATAATCCAACCAAACGTGAAAGAGAGAAATTCAGTACCTAGTTGAAAATTGCCGCTCACTAATTCTTGCTTAAAGAATCAACTACGTGAATTATTTTTTGATTTAAAAAGGTGACATATTTAAACAGTTACAATAATAGGAACCTACTGTCCGAAGGTTCCGATTACGAGTCACTGACATCAAAACCGTTGTAGATGTCTCGACGACATTTATTTTCCATCAAAGGAATACTGTCTGTGAATCTGACAGATAATTAACATGTGAATAGAAATTGTTTTCATTAACTTTATACTTAAATGCAGAAATATATTTTGCTACTAAGAGACGTGGGGGATGAAATTGAAAACAAGTAACTTGCCTGATGTATATACACATAAATAAAATTTTAATTAATTAGTACTTACAAAATTAAACGAACATTTTGGAGTGAGTGTTGTATTGAGTGATATTTTGCAATCTTTCATGTTTTGAGTAGCAACGAAGGAAGATTGTTAGTCAAATAAGAGAAAATAACATTTATGTTGCTAAGATTACGTCACCTTATGATGTATGTCAGCCTGTCCAATTATAGGCAAGAGTTATGGTTAATTCAATTAAACCTAATTCGAAATATGTGGTTTGGAATCACGTTGTCTTCTTTCAAGTAAATTTGATTTGATCTTATATTGTATTACTATTACATCAAATTGTGGTTCAGTTATATTTTTTGTTATAATTCTATTCGTTTGAATCCACAGTGTCAACAAATTGACAGAGCAAAGAAATGTCGAGATGAGTTATAATAACTTTAATGGTAGAACTGTTCCGAATCAATTTCATCCTTATATTTCAACTTACACTAAATGACTATAAATGTGGTTCCCAAATATTTAAATATAATATAACTTTCCAAATGAAACTACTTTGTTTAAGTTTTGTGGTTAATTTAATTAATTTTAACCTCCAATTAGTTAGTGGAAAGAAGTACTTAAAAGATATATGCGACATAATTTTTTAAGAAACACATTTACTGATTACAGTACAGATTAAATTTTAAGGAAGAATTACTTCGGCACTATTCTAAAATTATAATTGGAATAAACAAGCTTAATTCTCAGATGTAGGATGAGTTATAAGGTAGGTCCATACTATCGAAACATGGGACTCGAGATGGAGATCTGTGGTACAAGAATTGAACTTCTATCCAAAGAAAATTTCGACACGAGGCGGATTCAGGTAGAGGCGTTACTTACCAAAATCGATACCTGGAATTTCGTTAATGAAGTATCAAAGTCAGTTAGATGTCAGGGTGACAAAAAAGTGAATCAGCGCTTAAAACGTGGATGTAAAATAGATAAAAAGGTAAATGCGGACATAATCCTATGCATAAGCCCATCGGACCTCAAGAGTATCAAAGGATGCGAGATTTCCAAAGATGTATGGCACTTTTGAAACAATTATTTTATATATTTTATATTATTTGATTAAGTATAAATAAAATTGGATAACGATAAATTACCCACGTGGTGTGGCATATATCAATGAGGTAAATATGCAAGGACACCCTTTACTGCCAGAGAATTAAGAAGTAGGCAGTTACTGAATATTGTTCATTCAGACATCTGCGGACCAAAGCGAGTTAGAACCAGAGGTGGATCAAGATATCTTCGAACATTTATAGACGATAATAGTGGATGGTGCAAGGTGTATTTTCTCATGTCAAAAGGAGAAATTCTTGAAAAATTTAAGGAGTACAAAAGAACTGCTGAAAAACGAACTGGTAATGAAAGTAAGAGAGAATTAGCTGAGAAATTGAAGATCAAAGAATGCTAGGTTTTTTTTGTAATAGAAATTAACCAAAGTAAGAAAAGAGTAACACTTAAACAAAAAAAATATATTTTAGAAAGTTAACAGATATTTAAAAATGTTCAAAGACTCCACACGATACAGAGAATTAATTGGTACTCTAATGTACTCTAATCCAGCCGATCAAAACTGGGGCTTTACAATAATTAGCTGTGTCTTTCTGACAATCGAACCTGGATTTGAGCCGCCTTTTCATTTTCTTATTTCACGGTTTTTGTCTCTTAATAGGAACTTCTTCTGAAATGAAACTGGCGATGTACCGTGTGGCCCCAATAGGACTCTGAAGCACTCAAACTTCTTGCAGGCACGCTTGCTGTTTACTCATTTCATGACCGCTAATTCAGTTATTAAACTGTTTATAGTACGAAAACCTAAACTTAATTCAGTTGTTTCTTGGATTGGTAACCAAGGTTACCAACCAGGTAAACAAATTTTTTTATTTGTCTGAATTTAGTAACTAACTAAATTCAGACCAATTCAGTTACCATATTCGAAAGAGGAGAGTTGTTAATTTGGCTGGTAACTTCGGTTACTAAATCAATAAACTATGTGTGTGAACTATGTGTAGTGTCCGGAAAAGAGACAAGCTAAGTGAAAATCTCAATAAAAACCAAATGTCTGCCGACGTTTCCAGAGGTACCCGATTTCCTTAGTGTTCAAATTTATGTATATTGAATTGTATTAAAGCATTGCATATTCTTCAGACAACAGAAGTATGTTTTACTTTTGATTAATAAACATATCGCCTTCATTGCTGTTGGAACCTGAATATGTACAAAATGTAATTTGATTTCAAAACTGAACTTGAACAATTATTTGGTAACTTACAATTTCGTCGTTGAAAAGACGAAAACTACAAAAGAAATAAGTATTAAGTCTTTACACGTGAGCTGTTTGTTTCGTTTTTTAGCTTTCAATGCAAACACAAATTTAAGCAATATCGTTTTGTCATGATAATATTTTGGTTCATTTTCAAAAAATAATAATAATTTTTTCCAGATTGATGTTTTTAATGAACTCAGAAGTCAGATTTATCTAGTAATAGAGGTCCTTATGATATTCCTTCTACAGCATTGAATGAATTGTGGATTATCATTAACAAAGCCTCTAAAAATGGAATTTAACTTGTTTTTAAAATGTGCTTTATTTCCTAATGTACAGAAAAAATCATTTATTACACCTACCTTAAAGAATGGAGATAGTTTACTTGTAACAAATTTAGGCCTGTATGAAAAATGTTTTGTATTCCATAATTATCCAAAAAAATTCATTTTCAAAATAGTTCCAAAATATTATAAATGAGAGTCAACATGGATTTTGCAAATGTAAATCTTCTGCGACCAACCTTCTTATTTATAACAATTCGACAGTTGTTGCTCTTGAAAATCATTTACAGGTTGATATTGTTTATACAGACTTTTAAAAGGCATCTGATAGAATCTGCCATGATTTATTGTTTGCTGAACTAACTGGGCTGGAGTTGTCAAGTAAGTTTTCCACTGTAGATAATCATAACGATTGTAATGTAAAGTGATTAGTTTTTAAAAAAAAATAAATCAACATTATTTTCGAAAGTTACACTTTACATAAAAGATTTTAATGTAATATGTTTGAAATTTAGAAATGTGTAACAGATTAGGCGGTAGTTTATCTAGAAAAGTTGGTTTGGCTCAAACTAAAATAAAATTGCGTAAATGTAAAAGAAAAACTGGTGAATATTCTGGTGCACTGATTGCAGAACAATTTTTAGATGGGATGGACAGTAATTTAGCATATAAATTCCAGCTTAAAGTATGCGTTATTGTTGAAGAAGAAATAATGTGTAGAAATAGTTGATCTTTCCATTTCTCTGTTAACATCAACTATTATTGACTAGTAATTAATAAGTCAACTTAGTTGTCACGCCCTTCCATATTCTGTCATTGTCAAAACTTTTCGGGTTATTCATCAAACTCTCTAATACCCTCAAAAATTATTTCTTATTACAAATTGCAAATTTAAATAAAGCATCCTAAGAACTCCATTTACAACTCAACGCATATCGAGGGTTACTACCACGATTTTAATATATTTTTAAAGCAAGTATGGAACATATAAGTAAAACAAGTAATCGTGTCTCACTTCTTGAATGTCTATAATTTCGTAAGCGTTCCTTTTAATTATGTTGCCCTTGTTGCACTATAAAGTAGATTTTTAGAAAAATAATGGTTAATAGGATTCCAGGTTCTGCGATGCTTTGTCGTATAAAATAACCTCTTTTTATAATCGGTATCGCGATTATAAGATCAGCAATTAACCAGAACGGAAATACTTCAACATTAGTTGACTAAGTTGTCAGAAAGTTGTCAAAACGTGCGTACTCGATAGCAACTCTCAAGAAAACGTGGAGACACTAAAAATATATATGTAATAAATCAACAAAAGAATGCTATTACTTATAAATTTCTACTGTATGTAAATTGAACAAGTCACCATATGGGTTAAAACAATTCCCTTGCTGCTGGCATGCCAAATTCGACTCTACACCGAAAAGAGTTTTAGTAATTATATGGAACAAATTTTAAACAGAATTGAAATGACATGCTGATCCTAATACTGTTCCAGTCGACCCTAACATAAAGCTACAGTAGGAAGATGCTACCTCACTTCTGTTCTTCATAATAACACAGCTCGTTCCGTCAAATTTTATTTGGCTACCATCGCAAATAATCTGACTTAGAGACAATAGATTTGTTGCCAATTTAGGAACACATAATACTTTTGTAAAAAGCACCTTTTTGTTTTGACCTTCATCGTCATAATGGTCCAACCTCACTTGTTCTGAGCATTGCACAGATTATACTTTGTTGTTTGCGACTCTGATTTTATGTATGACAGGAACCGTCATATTTTCAAGCATGTTCTTACGTCTTGTCATGTGTGACGATGCATCGGAAGCCACTTACCATGGGTCATTTTGGCTGGATGTTGCCTCAAACGCAGCAGCATATGATGAACTACTTGCTTTTTGTTGAACATTCTTGGTTCTGGATTTGCATTTGAGGACTTTTATGACCTTACTTGTTACAAGTGTAGCACCTTGGACCCTTACTTTGTTTCTGTGGTTGTTTTTAATTTTCTTGATGACTGACATTACTGTTGAGTCACTTTCAGGTTGTTTAACATCTTGTGATAGTTTTGATTTCACAGAAACAGAAGGTATCTTCATGCCGGAGCTTTCAATAGCAATAATCATTGGTTGATAGGATTCTGGTAGACCGGAGAGTAGCACTGTAAATAGCCATTCATCGTCAACTTCGAAACCAATGTTTCTGAGCTTGTGAGCGGTACACATTATTTTACTCATATATTTCTCTACGTTTTAACATGCAGTATGTGAAGTATTACAGAGATCATGCAGCAGCCCATCACAGCGTGTCAACCAAGATTTATCTCATACTTATTTTGCAGTACTACACTCTTGTATGTGCACGTAATTTATTGAGTCAACTAGTAAATTTATCTTAGTTTTTGCCTTTGTGTCTCGTTTTGTGTCCACAATGACACATGTGGGGGGTTTTATGCAGTCCACAACTTCTCTTGCTGTAGATGTGTTTCTATAGCAAATAACCAGGTTACGTAATTATCTCGGCCGGTTAACTTTTCAATTAATGCCAATTGATTTTTTGCTGACAATTTAAGAACCCTTATTCCAAATGTTACGAGAAATCACCTTTCAAATGTCGTATTGACGTTTTAGGTTAACTTTATTACTTTTCTCAGTAAATAAGTCTTTCTGGGCTTAAAAGAATTTATTATTTCTCAAGAAAAATTTATATTTAAGAATTTAGTGTTAAAATTACAACTTAACTGTTCACAGGCGCACAATTCAAATTACAATTTTAACAGTTTGTGTAGTTTCAGTGCACTCCTACCTGGTCATCGCATCAGTTACAATTGGCATCCCAAGAGGAGATTAAACATTATTTGTTTTAAGTTGTGTCAAAATTGTTCATTCTTTATAGTAGTGTAAGCTACATTGCGCTGTAAATTAGATTTTTTTTAGAAGAATCCTTCAAGTAAACTAATTAGGGTTAACAAGACAGCATTAAGTTAACTAAGGAAAGCATATTATCAAATTTAGTACGCTGGGTCAGCTCCTGGAGTAATATTTATACGATACACATTCTCCACATTTTGGCAGATTGAAATAACCTCTTTCCGTAATTCGCCAAAGAGCATTATAGGATCGGATACCGAACAAAATAAAATTACACAAAGATCAGTTGTCAAGATTGTCAAGGAGTTGTCAAAGAATACGAACCGTATTCCATATCAGTCTTTACAATATTGCCAAACTAATTTAAGTGTTTCTTTTCTATGAAAACTTTTTTCTAAATGTTAGTGTATTGACCTTTTTGCTTTAATTCAATTCAAAATACATAAATTTGAACACTGAACAATTTCTAACATTATCTCAGTCATCTAAATCTTATCAATATTAAAATTTGCCCTAATATATATTATTCTTTTCCTTGAAAAATATTACATTTTACCAGTGTGCGTTTATATTAGGATTCAAACTCAGATAAATAAACTATATGTAATTTGAGGAGAAAAGACAAGCCAAGTGAAAATCTCAATAAAACCCAAAAGTCTGCCGGCGCTTCAAGAGGCCTTAAGATTAAAATATCGGAACTAGAGGGTGAACTACAACGAATGAAAGTAAGTAATGCAGTAAGCTGTCTGCTAAACTACAGACACCTTCGGTAAATCCTGGAAATACTCCTACTTCTAACACCAATCCTTTCTCCCAACTAGCCACCCCACACCTCCGAAACGCAAAAGTTTTCCACGAAGTGGGTCACGCCTATAAAAGTGATGTCGAAATCGTCTGATGATGACGCACCCCTGTGCTCACCGAAAAGACATGAAAGTACTGGAAGTCTTTATATCCATTATGGTCAAAAGCCAAAAGTGAATAATTGGAACAGTTTACCAGCATCTGGTTCTGATTTTTATTCCAATCATTGTGCATCAGTGGATATATTTTTAGTAACTGGAGATTGAAACCTGCCCCGAGTGAATTGGACTAATGATGAGTTTAGTGTTTTCATGAGTTCTGAGGTTTACTCATTAAACTATCACTTGTCATTAGTTGATTGGGATTTACTTTTAAGCAATATGGATGTTAATGATTGAGAGCACAAATCTTATGAAATTTTATACAATATGTTCCAACTTGATCTACCTGTAAAAATAATTAAGAACTATGTTTCTTAAGTTGTTCTATAAAGAGCTTATGATATTAACAATTCATTATTCATTTGCAGATATTTGAATTTCGTTGTCATAAGCAAAATTTCATAAAATCAAGTAGCCCAAAAAGATTTCTTTATTAGGTTACCACAAAACTTTAATCAGTTCATATCGAAACCTACCTCTCTTATACATAATTTGTTTTCAGAATAAATTCAATAAATTAAGATTGAAATCTGAAAGTACGATGTAAAAGGCAAATGCTGGAAAGATTCTAGTGGCCCAAGAATTGGATTTAAATGTACGTATAATTTTCAACTGTATTCAAGATTTTTATAATTAATGATATATTTTATGCTAAATCACACACAATTAAATTATTTAATTTAAATAAAAAACAAATAAGCTATTTCGACGATTCGTTGGACATCAGGAATTGACACATTGACAGACTGATTACTATCATATAAATGAAGATGAAATGTGCTATGACAAAGCCACATATCGGGAAATATGAAAAAAAAAAATCCAAGAAATCAAAAAAAGTACAAGCAAAAATCCCAATAAAGAAGGAAACAGCATTACCAAAAGTTCTACCAAAAAGGCTGAGGACTGGAATGTTCCCGTTGGAGTTCCACATATCTGTCTGTGTATAAAGCAGGTACTTTCATTTTGAGAATTAAGCATGTTTATAATAATTATAATTTTATAATTGTGGCGAAGAAATTTTTCCTATTGTAATCTGTACTCTATGACGGTAAATGTGTTTCCTAAATAATTATGTTGTATATATTATAAATAATTATGTTATATATAGCTGTAAATCTTTCTACTGAAAAATTGGTGGTTGAAAAAATCGACAATGTGTCGAAACCATTTTATAACACCAAACTAAATTTTCGACTTAAGTTAAACTAAGTAATTTTATTTGTAAAGTTAAGTTATATTTAATTATTTGTGAATCTCATTTATAGTCTTCCAGTGTAGGTTGAAATATAAGGATGAGATTGATTCGAAACAGTTCTACCATCAACAATATTATAACAAATCGAAAAATCATCACGATATTCCTTTGCTCTGTCAATTTGCTGACACTGTGGATTAAAACGAATAGAATTATAAGAAAAGATATAACTGAACCACAATTTGGTGAAATACAATATAAGAATCAAATCAAGTTTTGCTTGGGAGAAGACAACTTTTTTGCTAAATTACATACTTCTGACATATGTCATAAGGAAACGTAATCTTAGCAACATAAATGTTATTTTATTTTTTGACAAACAATTGGTTGCTATTGAAACTTGAAATAAATGTCGACGAGAGATCTGCAACTGATTTGATTTCAGTGACTTTCAGGCCACGTAATCTAAACCTTCAGACAGTAAGTTGCTATTTTTGTAACTATTTAAATATTTCACCTTTTTAAATCAACAGTAAATTCACGTAGGTGATTCTCTCAGCTTGAATAACTGAGCGACAGATTTCAACACTGAAATTTTCTTTTTCAACATTGGTTATCACCCTCAAATGATATACTAATCTTTCCATATTTGATAATTTTATATCGCAAATTATTTAGATTCCTCATGTCTGGATGACAAATTCAAATAATATCAACACAACTTATAAACCAAATCATAAAATAGTAATTTCTATTTTACAATTTTTTGCGTAAATATTGATTTGCAATCTTTGTTCGGTTGAAACTTATAATTAATGGCTTTATCATTTGCAGTTCTGCTAAAATTTTCATCTACTTTGGTGCATATATATTTTTGGTGTCTCCATATTTTCTTGACAGTATGCGTGTTTTGGCAACACACTGACAACATCGAGAACTAAAGATGGAGTATTTTCGTTCTGCTTATTCGCGATACTGATCATAGAATGAAGGTATTTTATACTACCAAACATCGCGGAACCTTGTATCCTATTAATCAGTATTCTTCTAAATTATCTATAATAATAATAATAATAATATCATAATTGAAATGAAAGTTTATGCTCTTATAGACATTCAAGAAGTGAGACACAATTTACTTGCTTTACCTATATACTCCATACTTGCTTTAAAAATATGTTAAAATCGTGGTAGTAACTCTCCATATGCGTTGGGATGTACATGGAGTTCTTAGGATGCTTTATTTAAATTTGCCATCTGTAAAAAGAAATAATTTTTGAGGGTATTGCAAAAATTATCTTCAAAAATTGGTTGAATATATCATATTTTAGAAGAGATTGAAAAACACAGTGACCAAAGGTTTTTTTGAAAGAAGGAAAATAACGGAGCGATTTTTAATTAGGGATGACTCAATTTGATTATACGTCGATGTAGTGCACTGATTCAGTTAACCAAAGGGGCGGTATATATAACACGATATTGTACACTAAATACTCTCTGTACTATATAATATTGTATAACTTTGATTAACTTTTGATATATATACAAATCGGAATTCTTTTTTACAGTTTTTAATACATCTTGGTGTTTTGATAATATATCATATGCCTAACTTTACTTAATTGAATTTTAATATGATTGGTAATATTTTGATTCAGCAAAATTAAAGTCCACGGGAATTTTTCATGTGACTTGATTTTCGAGAATTTCATGACGAATTAACACTATTTGAAATCAGAGCTCTAAAATAGATATATTTTGTTATTAGTGTAACTGTTCCAATATGATTGAATAAATGCAACAAATTATGTAGCTAAGGGAAATCAAATTTAAAAAACAATACAACACTTATTGTAAATTAGCAACTGTTATTTACATTTGTTCCTACAACTTAATTTGAAATATTAACAATTTCAACATTCAAGAGATGCTGTGAAACTTGAGAACACTAGGTATCTCATCATTCAAAAACTCAACAACTACAAACACGCCATCAATTTATTTCAGATGTAATTCATAACACATAATTTCTTAAAAGAGTCAAATTTGATGATTAAAAACAATGGATTGAATTTAAATGGAAAATGTGTAGGGTTTAACATAATGGTTAAGGCTTGAGTAATACCATATGGAATAAATAATGAAATTATTTACTAACAATTTCTTAAAACAGGAGAATAAGTTTTTGAGAACTCTGGTCCTGTACGTTTGTTTTGAAAACTAACTGACAACTGATATTTCAGTTATTTCATTTTGCTTGTTGGTCGATTTTATATTGGCGATACCAAATTTAGAAAGATGATATTCTAAATTGTCGAGATATTCTGAACACAGGATTCTATAATAATAATGGAGGAGCTATCCTTCTGTGACAGTTAACAGTGGAACATTCTTCTGATACAATTTAATTTACAATGCGAAAAAACATCTTATTATTGAAAATAAAGCTTACGCTATAACAGAGTCAAGAATTGAGACACAATTTTCTTAGAAAAGCATTTATTTGGAATACCGATCAGACATGTGTCAGATGATGATATTCTTCCAGGTAAATAGAAAGGAAGAAGAACTGCCTTCGTTGCTATTGAACCCAGATTATGTGCAAAACTATTTTTTGGTAAATTTACATTCTAAACTTGTTCATTTAGTTATTGCGAAGAGCACAAAAAACTTTTATTTATCTTCTAAAGGGTTCTTATCCCATCAAATAACATTCGCAAAGTTCAATTTATATTGTGCATCACAATCTTCAAGTTTTGATTCACCACCACGATTTGAACTTTATTTTGAAGCAAGTATGGAGCATGTAGGTAAAGTAAATTGTGTTTCACCTCTTGAATGTTTATAAAGATTTTTTAGAAAAATACTAATTAATAGGATCCCAGGTTCCTAGAATCGCGATTATAAATCAGCAACTAAGGCCAAGTTGTCCAATTTGTCAGCTCTCAAGAAAACGTGGAGACACTTAAAATATATATGCACAAACGTAGATGAAAATTTCAACAAAATTACAAATGATAGAGCTATTAATTATAAATTTCATCTGAACAAAGATTGTAAATCAGCAAATTGTAAAGTAGAAATCACTTTTTCATGATTTTGTTAATAAAATGTGCTGACATTATTTGAAGTTGTCATCTAGAGGTGAGGAATCTAATTAAATTTTGACATAAAATTAGCAAATTTGGAAAGATTGGTATCTTAGTGTTATTTGAGGGTAATAATCCAACCAAACGTGATAGAAAAATTTCAGTACCTAGTTGAAATTTGCCGCTCACAAATTCTTGCTTAAAGAATCAACTAGGTGAATTATCTTTTGATTTAAAAAGGTGAAATATTTAAACATTTACAATAATAGCAACCTACTGTCTGAAGGTTTCGATTACGAGTCACTGAAATCAAATCAGTTGCAGATCTCTCGTCGACATTTATTTTGAATCAAAGAAATACTGTCTGTGATTCTGCAGATAATTAACATGTGAATAGAAATTGTATTTGTTAACATTGTTAACTTTATACTTAAATGCCGATATATATTTTGTTGCTAAGAGAGGTGAGGGATGTCGTCTTTCAAGTAAATTTGATTTGATCTTACATTGTATTAATATTACATCAAGTTGTGGTTCAGTTATATTTTTTGGTATAATTCTATTCGTTTGAATCCAGAGTGTCAACAAATTGACAGAGCTAAGAAATATCGAGATGAGATGATTTATACTAAATGGTAGAACTGTTCCGAATCAAATTCATCCTTATATTTCAACCCACACTAAATGACTATAAATGTGATTCCCAAATATTTATATATAATATAACTTTCCAAATAAAACTACTTTGTGTACCTTTAAGTTATGTGGTTAATTTAATATAAGTTTGGTTGTTAATAAATGGTTTCGACCCATTGTCGATTTTTTTAACCTTCAGCTATTCAGTGGAGGTACTGAGTTATATGGAACATATTTTTTTAGGAAACACATTTAGTGATTACAGTACAGATTAAAATTTAAGGAAAAATTACTTCGGCACTAATCTAAAATTATAATTGCTATAAACAAGCTTCATTCTCAGATGATAGATGAGTTGAAACCTAGATCCACACTATGGAAACATTTCCATAAAATGAAAGTACTTGCTATATACAGAGATAGATATGCGGAACTCCAACGGAAACATTCCAGTCCTCAGTCTTTTTGGTAGAACTTTTGAATACGGTTTCTTGGTAATGATGTTTTCTTCTTTATTGTGATTTTTTTTTTGTACTTTTTTTGGATTTCTTGGATTTTTATTCATATTTCATAGCCTCAGAGAAAATATTTGCCGATGTTGTCAGGTTTTGTCGTGGCTCATTTCATGTTCATTTATATGATAGTAATCAGCCTTTCCATGTGAACGTAACTCGTCGTGCCCAACGAATCGTCGAAATACTTTAAAAAAGATATATAAAATTAATATTAAAGATTAATTTTATTATATATACCAATTTTATTTGTTTTTCATTTAAATTATATTATTTAATTGTGTGTTTTAACATAAAATATGTCATTAATTATAAAAATCTTGAATACAGATGAAAATTATACTTACATTTAAATCCAATTCTTGGGCTACTAGAATCTTTACACCATTTGCATTTTGCATCGTACTTTAAGATTTCAATCTTAATTTATTCTGAAAACAAATTAATTAGGTAATAATGTGTTGTTTTAAGGAGCGTCATATACATGAAAGTTCTTATTCTTTGTTTAGTTGGGATTCCTGTAAGTAAATTAATGAATTTAGACAAAAATATTACCTAAAAATAACAGTTTGATACGATCTGTTTCATTTCTAGCATTACTATACACAAGTATTTCTTCCGATTATCATTTCCAATGAGGCAGGGACTCATTAATAAAGGCGAGAATATTTAACTAATAATTTTGAATTGAAGCGTAGGAGCAACTTCCTTAGAAATGTGGTTCGTATGAAATGTTTGAACTGATTAAAGTTTGGAGGTAAACAAGTAAAGAAAACTTTTTGGTCTACCTGATTTTATGAACAAAATTGAAATTTGTTTATGGGAACGGAATTCAAATGTCTACAAATGAATAACGAATAGTTAATGTTATAAGCTCTTTAGAGAACAACTTAGGAAACTTAGTTCTTAATTTTTTTACATGTAGATAAAATAGGAACATATTGTATAAAATTTCATAAGACACAATCAACCAATGATAATTGATAGTTTAAAGTGTAAACCTCAGTACTCATGCAAACACTATACTTACTCATCATTGGTCCAATTCACTCGAGGCAAGTTATGTTAGTATATCTAGACATCGTGTATAACGGTTGTGATGACAACGGAGAATAAAAACAATAGAAGAGCGTAGTTATAGAAACAGAGTTAAGTTGTAAGAGCAGAGTTAGTTGTATACAGCCCACCAATGCTCTAAGATAGTCAATAAGCGTTTTACTGAGTACCTTGCATTATCATTCCACGTCGCCTTGTAAGCAGGCATGTTCTAACTATTAAATTTTGCGTTTTGACCTTAATGGAAACAAATACTTCCAGTGCTTCCGTGTCCTTTCGGTGAGCACAGGGGTGCGTCGTCAGGATTTCGAGAACACCTGCATAGGCAGACAGCTTACTGCATTACTTACTTTCATTCGTTGTAATTCACCCTCTAGTTCCGAGATTTTAATCTTAACGTCTAGTTTTCGGGTACCTCTTGGCTTATCTTTTTCGTGGACTCTACACATGGTTTATTGGTTTAGTAACCGAGGTTACCAGCCAAATTAACGACTCTTCTCTTTTGTCTGAATATGGCAACTCTTATAACTAAATTCAAACAGAAGTACGAACGTTATGTCTAACTCCATTTGGGGGTCTGATGTCGGTGTGGCGCTTTGCCGAATTTTGCTGTTGTTACTTACTTTAGATAGTTAACTCTTTCGGAACTTGGAACGGAGTCGTGCTCAGGGTTTACCGGGCGGTTGACCTTTCTTTCTGCCAATAGAACCTGGATTTGAACCGCCTTTTCCTTTCCATCTTTCAAAGTTTTTGTCTCTTAGTAGGAACTTCTTGTAGAACGGAACTGGCGATGTGCCGTCCGGTTTCAATAGGATTCGGAACCACTCGACTTTTGCAGGCACACTTGCTGTTTTCCCATTTCATTATCGCTAATTCGGTTATTAAACTGTTTATAGTACGAAAACAAAAATTTAATTCAGTTGTTTCTTGAATTGGTAACCAAGGTTACCAGACAAGTAAACAAATTTTTCATTTGTCTGAATTTGGTAACTAACTAAATTCAGATAAAAAGGGACACTAAATAAAAACAAAAATATCACTACAAACACTTTTGAAAACTGAGATGTGAGTGTGATGAGATTAAAAGTCGATGTTACAAGAACACTAAACGTTTATTATATTATTACAAAGTGTGCACTCGGCTAGAAACGCCAAAGACTAAAAACTAAGAACTAAAAACCCTGCGTAGCATGACGCTTGCGTTAGGGCATCTATACAGAGGGGTTCCAAGTATCAATGTGCAATTTCATTCCGTAGATGCCACTCAAATTTGGATAAATGACGATTGTTACCGCTGCCATTGGTAACGACAGAAAGGTCTCTTATTGTTAGCGACTTTTGTCAATTGTTCAAAGTGCAACCAGGGAATATTGTTGATAGTAACAATTTTTGTTTGAGTTGTTCGTCCTTCCTCTGTCTAAATTTAGTTATAATAGATACCATAATCGAAAGAGAAGAGTTGTTAACGCTAATCCCAAATCTTTATCCCAACCAGCCACCCCCACTCCTGCAAAGTCTTCCAGCTCCAAAACTCAGGAACTCGGTCACCCCCAAGGAGGTGATGTCGAAATTGTCTAACTACAATGCACCAGTTATGGTTCAGTGTTCAAATTTATGTATATGGAATTGTATTAAAGTATTTTAGACCAAGTACACTAAGAATTGGAAGGGACTTCTCATAGAGAAGAAACTTTTAAATTGGTTTGGGAGAAAACAGGGCTAATGATTAGCCGTCTCAGATCTCAGTTTCGGTTAATATTTTTTGACAGCTCATTGACAATCTTGGCAACTGATCTTTGTGTAATTTCGTTTCGTTTGGTGTCCAATAATATAATGCTCTTTGGCGAATTACTGAGAGAGGTTATTTCAATTTGCCAAAATATGCGGAAAGTAGGAAGGTCCTAATTATGTGATGTGAATTTATAAGTTTAACAGAATTGAAAAAAAGCAGCTAAAAAAGATGTTTAAGTGTTATTATTATCTTATCAAAGAAAATATATAAAATTTTGATATTTGTTAGGAATAGCAATGTCTAATTAACAATTCACACACTTTTGTCGATGCATATTCTTCAGACAACAAAAGTTTGTTTTACTTTTGATTAATAAACATATCGCCTTCATTGCTGTTGAAACCTGAATATGTACAAAATATCATTTGATTTCAAAACTGATCTTGAACAATTATTTGGTAACTTCTTACAATTTCGTCATTGAAAAGACAAAATCAACAAAAGAAATAAGTATTTACACTTCGTTAGCTGTTTGTTTCACTTTTTTGCCTTCAATGCAGACACAAATCTAATATTTTTGTTTATATTCAAAACGTAATTATAATTTTGTCCAGATTGATGTTTTCAATGAACTCAGAAGTCTTTATTTATCTAGTAATAGAGGTCCTTATGATATTTTTTCTACAGTATTGAATGAATTGTGGATTTTCATTAACAAAGCCTCTAGCAATGAAACTTAATATGTTTTTAAAATCTACTTTATTTCCTAACGTACGTAAAAAATCATTTGTTATACCTATCTTAAAGGATGGAGATAGTTTACTTATTGTTTTCCAAGATTGTCCAAAAAAATCATTTCCAAAATAATTATGCCATAGTTCCAAAATATTATAAATGGGAGTCTACATGAATTTTGCAAATATAAAATCTTCTGCGACCAACCTTCTTATTTATAAACTCTCGACAGTTGGTGCTCTTGAAAATCATTTACAGGTTGATGCTGTTTATACAGACATTTAAAAGGCATTTGATAGAATCTGCCATGATATATTGTTTGCTAAACTAAATGGGCTGGATATGACAAGTAATTTTTCCACTGTAAATAATCATAACGATTGTAATGTAAAGTGATTAGTTTTTATAAAAAAATTAATCAACACCATATTCGCAAGTTATACTTTAGATAAAAGATATTAATGTAATGTGTTTGAAATTTAAAAATGAGTAATAGATTGGGCGGTAGTATTTCTAGAAAAGTTGGTTCGGCTCAAGCTAAACTGAATTTGGGTAAATGTAAAAGAAAAGCTGGAGCATATCTTGATGCGTTTGCCCACACATTAAAGTAGCTTTTTACACAAATACTGCTGTAGGATCCCAGGTTTTGCGATGTTTTGTCGTATAAAATTACCTCTTTCCATAATCGGTATCGCGATTAAGCAGAACGAAATACTCTCACATTAGCTGTCAAAATTGCCAGAGTTGTCAAAACGTGCGGACTCCTTAGGAACTCGTTAGGAATATTTAAACAATTACAATAATGGCAACTTGATGCCATTATTGTGGAGATGTCGATTACTGTTCCTGAAAGTCACGGAAATCAAATTAGTTGCAGATCTATCGTCGACATACAAAAACTGTCTGTGATTCTGATAGATAATTAACATGTGAAAAGAAATTGTTTTTGTTAACTTTGTTAACTTTATATTTCCATTAGAATAGATTGCTGCTAAGAGAAGTTCCAACTATTATAATTTAGTTTGAATATGTGATACGGACGACGTGAGGGATGAAATTGAAAACAGGATAACTAGATGTATATACACATAAATAAAATTTTAATTAATTAGTAATTACAAAACTAAACGAACATTTGGGAGTGGGTGTTGGACTGAGTGACATTTTACGAACTTTCAAGTTTCAATAGCAACGAAGGAATTTTGTGTATCAAATAAAAGAAAATAATATTTATGTTGCTAAGATTACGATTCCTTGTGACATATGCCAGACGTTAAAATATAAACAAAACATCCAATGTCCAATTGAACCTTATTCGAAATATGTAATTTAGAAAAAAGTTGTCTTCTTTCAAGTAAATTTGATTTGTTTCTTCCATTTCTTCTTTTATTGATTATCCTTGGTCCTGGATTTGCATTTGAGGACTTTTATGACCTTACTTATTACAAGTGTAGCACCCTTACTTTGTTTCTTGTGGTTGGTATTGTTGACTGAGAATACTGTTGAGTCACTCAACAGGTTGTTTAACATCTTGTGATAGTTTTGATTTCACAGAAATTGAAGTTATCTTCATGCCGGAGCTTTCAATAGCAATAATCATAGGTTGATAGGAGGACTCTGGTAGACCGGAGAGTAGCAATGTAACTAGCCATTCATCGTCAACTGCGAAACCGATGTTTCTGAGCTTGTGAGCAGTACACATAATTTTGCTCACATATTTCTCTACGTTTTGACATACAGTAAGTGAAGTATTATAGAGATCACGCAGCAGCCCATCACAGCGTGTCAACAAAGAGTCATCAAATACTTATGAAAACGTATCCCATACTTCTTTTGCAGTACTACTTTCTTGCATGTGCACGTAATTTATTTAGACAACTAGTAAATTTATCTTAGTTTTTGCCTTTGTGTCTCGTTTTGTGTCCACAATGACACATGTGGTAGGGTCTATGCAGTTTCACAACTCCTCTTGCTGTAGGTATGATTTTAGAGCAAATCGCCACGTTACGTAATTATCTCGGCCGGTTAGCTTTTCAATTAATGCCAATTGATTGTTTGCTGACAATTTAAGAACCCTTATTCCAGATGTTACGAGAAAACACTTTTCAATTGTCGTATTGACGTTTTAGGTTAACTTCATTACTTTTCTCAGTAAGTAAACCATTCTCGGCTCCCTGGGCTTTTCTGGCTCCATAACCTGTTAATTTTTCTTAAAAGAATTTTTTATTTCAGGAGAAAAACTTATATTTAAGAATTTAGGGTTCAAATTACAACTTAACTGTCTACAAATGCACAATTCAAATTACAATTTTATCAGTTTATGTGTAGTTTCTACAGGTCATCGCATCAGTTACAATTGGATTCCCAAGAGGAGATGAAACATTTTTTGTTTTAAGTTGTCTTATAATTTTCCTTTCTATGTAATAGCGTAAGCTACATTGCGCTGTAAATTAGATTTTTTTGAGAAGAATGCTTCAGGTAAACTACTTTGGGTTAACAAGACAACATTAAATTAACTGAGGAATGCATATTATCGGAATTTGTAAGCTGGGTCATCTCCTTGATTAGTATTTATATGATCCCATTTTTCGCACTGAAATATCCTCTTTCTGTAATTCGCCAAAGAGCATTATAGGATCGGACACCAAACAAAACAAAATTACACAAAGATCAGTTGTCAAGATTGTCAGTGAGTTGTCAAAAAATACGAGCCGAAACTGAGACTGAGACGACTAGCCATTAGTGCTACCAAATAATTCCATTCAATTAGAAACGTTAAATAATTACTTTAATAACAAGGAGTTTATTTTCTATGAGAAGGCTCTTCTAATTCTTAGGGTACTTGGTCTAAAATACTTTAATACAATTCAATATATATAAATTTCAACACTGAACCATAAATGGTGGGGTGCGTCGTAGTTACACAATTTCGACATCACCTCCTTGGGGGTGACCGAGTTCCAAGAAGTCTTCTGAGTTTTGGAGCTGGGAGACTTTGCAGGGGATGCAAGGGTGGCTAGTTGGGATAAAGATTTTGGATTAGCGTTAGGAGTAGGGGTATTATCAGAGTTTACCGATAGTATCCCTAGTTTAGACGACAAAGCTGTGTAAGCACTCTTTCACTCTCTGTATCTCACATTCTAGTTGCAAAATTTTATTCCTAAGGAAATCGGGTACCTCTGGAAACGTCAGCAGACTTTTGGGTTTTATTGAGTTTTTCACTTAACTTTTCTTTTTTCCGGACCCTACACATATTTATTGGTTTAGTAACCGAGGTTACAAGCCAAATTAACAGCTCTTCTCTTTCGATTATGGTAACTATTATAACTAAATTCAGACAAAAGAAGGACGAACAACTCAAAAACAATTGTAATTTTCAACAATATTCCCTGGTTGCTACCCACACTTTGAACAATTGACAAAAGTCGCTAACAATAAGAGACTTTTCTGTCGTTATCAATGGCAGAGGTAACGATCGTCATTTAACCAAGTTTCGGTAGCAACTACGGAAAAGTGTTGGTAGTGATATTTTCGTTTTTAGTTAGTGACCCTATTAAAGTTCCTATTAAAAGACAAGAATCGTGAAATAAGAAAAGGAAAAGGAGGCTCAAATCCAGGTTCTATTGGCAGAAAGGAAGGCGGTACCACATCCAACGACACAACTAGTTATTGTAAAGCCCCAGCTTTGATCGGTTAATTCTCTGTATCGTGCGGGGTCTTTGAATGGTTTTAAATCTCTGTTAAATATTGAGTGGCAGTCATACGGTGTTTTAATTGGATTGCAATCTACCATTCTGAATTTCTCTAAAATATATTTTTTTTGTTTTAGTGTTACTCCTTTCTTACTTTGATTAATTTCTATTCTAAAGAAAAACCTTGCAATCTATGATCTTCAATTTCTCAGCTAATTCTCTCTTAATTTCATTACCAGTTTATTTTCGACAGTTCTTTTGTACTCCTTAAATTTCTCTCTTTGACTTAAGGAAAAAACCTGGAACCACCTCTTATATTCGTCTATTAATGTAAGAAGATATCTTGATCCACCCCTGAATTTGACTCGCATTGGTCCGCAGATATCTGAATGGACAATATTCAGTAACTGCTTACTTCTTCCTTCTCTGTCAGTGAAGGATTTCCTTGCTTGCTCACCTCGTTGACATTGTCACATCACATGGGTAATTTATCATTATCCAATTTATTACCGTGTACCAGTCGCTTTCTGTACAAATCCTGTACGCCTTTATAATGTAGGTACTCTAGTTCAGACTTTTATTTCATAAGAAACACATCTTTCTGAAGTTGCTCCTATGCTTCAATTCAAAATTAATAGTTAAATAATCTCTCTTTATTAATGAGGTTCTTCCTCATTGAGAATTGTAATTAGCAGAAATACTTATGTACAGTAGTGCTAGAAATGAAACCGATCGTACCAAACTGTTATTTTTAGGGAATAGTTTTGGCTAAATTCATTATTTATATTTACAGGAATTCCCAACTAAACACAAAATAAGGCTTCATAAAATAACACATTGATTTGTTTTCAGAATAAATTATGATTTTTTTTTTATTGGAGCAAAGTGGGGGAAATCTACAAGACGTAGTGCCGGACTTTACCGACTAAAAACCCCTCTCCGGGCAATGATTCGAAGATCATGACCTAAGAGTAGTTAACCATAAAGGTTTAGGAAAATAGAAGGGAAAACCAAAGAGGTAAAAATCGGCAATGTGTCGAAACCATTTTATAACACCAAACTAATATTAAAATATCGACATAAGTTAAACAAAGTAGTTTTATTTGTGTAGTTATGTTATTTTTAAATATTTGGGAATATCAGTTATGGTCATCCACTGTAGGTTGAAATACAAGGATGAGATTGATTCGAAACAGTTCTACCATCAAAAATATTATAACAAATTGAAAAATCATCACGATATTCCTTTGCTCTGTCAATTTGCTGAGACAGTGGATTAAAACGAATTAAAAGAAAAGATATAACTGAACCACAATTGGGTGTTATATTAATACAATGTAAGAATCAAATCAAATATGCTTGAGAGAAGACAACTTTTTTATAAATTACTACATAGTTCTGACATATGCCATAAAGAAACGTAATTTGACATGTTATTTTATTTTTTGACAAACAATTCGTTGCTATTGATACTTGTTTGCAAAATGTCACTCAATCACACACTCACTCGCTTTATTTTTTAATTACAAATTAATTAAAATTTTATTTATGTGTATATACATCAGGCTAGTTATCTTGTTTTCAATTCTATCCCTCACATATCACATATTAATTACCTGTCGAAAATAAATGTCGACGAGAGATCTGCAACTGGGCTCGTAATCTAAACCTTCAGACGGTAAGTTGCTATTTTTGTAACTGTTTAAATATTTCACCTTTTTAAATCAACAGTAAATTCACGTAGTTGATTCATTCAGCTTGAATAAGTGAGCGACAGATTTCAACTATGCACTGAATTTTTCTCCTTCACCTTTAATTATCACCCTCAAACAACACTAATATACCAATCTTTCCATATTTGATAATTTTATGTCGTAAATTATTTAGATTCTTCATGTCTGGATGACAAGTTCAAATAATGTTAACACAATTTATAAACCAAATCATGAAATAGTGATTTCTATTTGACAATTTTCTGGGGAAATAAAGATTTGAAATCTTTGTTGGGTTGAAATTTATAATTAATAGATTTATCTGTTGCAGTTTTGTTAAAACTTTCATCTACTTTAGTGCATATATATTTTTAGTGTTTCCACATTTTCTTGGGAGTAGGCATATTTTGACAAAACACTGACAACATCATCGAGAACTAAAGTTGTAGTATTTTCGTTCTGCTTATTCGGTTATCATATAATCGCGATACCGATCATGGAAAGAAGTAATTATATACAATCGAACATCGCGGAGCGATGTATCCTATTAAGCAGTATTCTTCTAAAATATCTGTAATAAGGTATATCATAATTGAAATGAAAGTTTATGCTCTTATAGACATTCAAGAAGTGAGACACAATTTACTTGCTTTACCTGTATGCTCCATACTTGCTTCAAAAATATGTTAAAATCGTGGTAGTAACTCTCCATACGCGTTGGGATGTAGATGGAGTTCTTAGATACTTTATTTAAATTTACATTCTGTAAAAAGAAATAATTTTTGAGGGTATTGCAAAAATTATCTTCAAAAATTGATTGAATAAATAATATTGTAGAAGAGAATGAAAAACACAGTGACCAAAGATTTTTTTGAAAGAAGGAAAATAACGGAGCGATTTTTAATTAGGGATGTCTCAATTTGATTATACGGCGTTGTAGTGCGTTGATTCAGTCAACCAAAGGGGCGGTATATATAACACGATATTTTACACTAAATACTCTCTGTACTCTGTAATATTGTATAACTTTGGTTAACTTTTGATATATATACAAATCGGGATTTTTTTTTACAGTTTCTCAGAAATGTTGGTGTTTTGTTAATATATCTTATCTCCTAACTTTATTTAAGTGAACTTTAAATATAATTGGTAATATTTTGATACAGCAAAATAAAAGCCCACGGGAAATTTTCATGTGGCTTGATTTCCGAGAATTTCATGATTAATTAACACTATTTGAAATCAGAGCTCTAAAATAGATATATTTCGTTATTAATGTAATTGTTACAATATTCCGCCTTGATTAACTGCAATAAATTCTGTATCTAAGGGAATCCAAATTTAAAAAAACAATAGAACACTTGTTGTAACCTAGCATCTGTAATTTACAACTGTTCCCAAAACTTAATTTAAAATATTAACAATTTCAACATTCAAGATGTGCTGTGAAACTTTAGAACAGTAGGTGTCTCACCATTCAAAAAATCAACAACATCATACGCGCCATTAATTTATTTCAGATGAAATTCATAAGGAATAACACATAATGTCTAAGGAAAATCAAATTTGATGATTAATATCAGTGGATCAAATTTAAATGGAAAATGTGTGTGGTTTAAATTAACGGTTAAGACTTGAATAATAATCTATTTGGAGTAAATAATTAAATTATTTATTAACAATTTCTTAAAACGAGAGAATAAGTTTTTGAGAACTCTGGTTCTGTACGTGTGTTTTGACAACTAACTGTCAACTGATGTTGGAGATTTTGCTTGTTGGACGATTTTATAATGGCCTTACCAAGTACACAAAGTTGTTCTTCTAAATTGTCGAGATATTCTGAACACAGGATCCTATAATAATAATCGAGGAGCTATTTTCTTGTCACAGTTAACTGTGTAGCATTCTGCTGATATAATTTAATTTACAATGCGAAAAAATATCTTATTCTTGAAAATAAAGCTTACGCTATAACAGAGTCAAGAATTGAGACGCAATTTACTTGGAAAATCATTTATTTAGAATACCGATCAGACATGTAGTAGATGTTAAGATTCTGCATATAGCATATAGATAAACCAAGTAAATTGTGTGTCACCTCTTGAATGTTTATCTTTCTTTTCAGTTATGTTATACCTTATTGCACGGTAAAGTAGTTTTTCTAGAAAAATACTACTTAATATGATCCCAGGTTCCCATAATCGCGATTATAAGATTAGCAACTAATTAGAATGAAAATACCCCAACATGCCCAAGTAGTCTAATTTGTCAGCAAGTTGTCAAAACGTGCGTAGCGGTTACGAGCTCTCAAGAAAACGTGGAGACACTTAAAATATATATGCACTAAAGTAGATGAAAATTTCATCAAAATTACAAATGAGCTCTTAATTATAAATTTCAACTCAACAAAGATTGCAAATTTTTACACAGAAAATTGTGATTTGATTTTGTTTATAAATTGTGTTGTCATTATTTGAACTTGTCATCTAGACATGAGGAATCTAAATAAATTTTGACATAAAATTAGCAAAATTAGAAAGATTGGTATCTTAGTGTTGTTTGAGGGTGATAATCCAACCAAACGTGAAAGAGAGAAATTCAGTACCTAGTTGAAATTTGCCGCTCACTAATTCTTGCTTAAAGAATCAACTACGTGAATTATTTTTTGATTTAAAAAGGTGACATATTTAAACAGTTACAATAATAGCAACCTACTGTCCGAAGGTTCCGATTACGAGTCACTGAAATCAAATCAGTTGTAGATTTCTCGACGACATTTATTTTCCATCAAAGGAATACTGTCTGTGAATCTGTCAGATCATTAACATGTGAATAGAAATTGTTTTCATTAACTTTATACTTAAATGCAGAAATATATTTTGCTGCTAAGAGAGGTGGGGGATGAAATTGAAAACAAGTAACTTGCCTGATGTATATACACATAAATAAAATTTTAATTAATTAGTTATTACAAAATTAACGAACATTTTGGAGTGAGTGTTGTATTGAGTGACATTTTGCAATCTTTCATATTTCAGTAGCAACGAAGGAAGATTACGTCACCTTATGATGTGTCAGCCTGTCCAATTATAGGCAAGAGTTATGGTTAATTCAATTAAACCTAATTCGAAATATGTGGTTTGGAAACACTTTGTCCTCTTTCAAATAAATTTGATTTGATCTTATATTGTATTAATATTACTTAAAATGTTGGTTCAGTTATATTTTTTGTTATAATTCTATTTGTTTGAATCCACAGTGTCAACAAATTGACAGAGCAAAGAAATGTCGAGATGAGTTATAATAACTTTAATGGTAGAACTGTTCCGAATCAATTTCATCCTTATTTTTCAACTTACACTAAATGACTATAAATGTGGTTCCCAAATATTTAAATATAATATAACTTTCCAAATAAAACTACTTTGTTTAAGTTTTGTGGTTAATTTAATTAATTTTAACCTCCAATTAGTTAGTGGAAAGAAGTACTTAAATGATATATGCGACATAATTTTAGGAAACACATTTACTGATTACAGTACAGATTAAATATTAAGGAAGAATAACTTCGTTACTATTCTAAAATTATAATTAGAAAAAACAAGCTTAATTCTCATATGTACTATGAGTTATAACGTAGGTCCGTACCATCAAAACATGGAACTCGAGATGGCGATGTGTGGGACAAGAATTGAACTTCTATCCAAAGAAAATTTCGACACGAGGCGGATTCAGGTAGAGGCGTTACTTACCAAAATCGATACCTGGGATTTCGTTAATGGTGAAGTATCAAAGTAAGTTATATGTCAGGGTGACACAAAAAGGGAATCAGCGCTTAAAACGTGGATGTAAATAAGATAAAAAGGTAAATGCGGACATAATCCTATACATAAGCCCATCGGACCTCAAGAGTATCAAAGGATGCGAGATTTCCAAAGATTGAAATTGGAGTCAATCCATGCTTCAAATGGACCGGCACTATTGAAACAATTATTTTATATATTTTATATATAATATTTATTTAAGTATAAATAAAATTGGATAACGATAAATTACCCACGTAGTGTGACATATGTCAACG
This sequence comes from Aethina tumida, assembly GCF_024364675.1. NCBI lineage: Eukaryota > Metazoa > Arthropoda > Insecta > Coleoptera > Nitidulidae > Aethina > Aethina tumida. The sequence continues at coordinate 25,568,011 of NC_065435.1, read as the reverse complement.
AGGTAAGCAAGCAAGGAAACCCTTTACTGATAGAGAAGGAAGAAGTAAGCAGTTACTGAATATTGTTCATTCAGACATCTGCGGACCAATGCGACTCAGAACCAGTGGTGGATCAAGGTATCTTCTAACATTTAGGTGTATTTTCTCATGTCAAAAGGAGAATTTCTTGAAAAATTTAAGGAGTACTAAAGAACTGTCGAAAAACAAACTGGTAATGAAATTAAGAGAGAATTAGCTGAGAAATTGAAGATCAAAGAATGCTAAGTTTTTTTTGGAATAGAAATTAACCAAAGCAAGAAAGGAGTAACACTTAAACAAAAAAAATATGTTTTAGAGAAATTCAGAATGGTAGATTGCAATCCAGTTAAAACACCCTATGACTGCCACTCAAAAGTTAACAGAGATTTAAAAATGTTTAAAGTCCCCACACGATACTGAGAATTAATTGGTAGTCTAATGTAGTCTAATGCAGCCGATCAAAACTGGGGCTTTACAATAATTAGCTGTGTCTTTCTGACAATCGTACCTGGATTTGAGGCGCTTTTTCAGTTTCTTATTTCACCGTTTTTGTCTCTTAATAGGAACTTATTCTGAAATGGAACTGGCGAATTGCCGTGTGGTCCCAATAGGACTCTGAAGCACTCGAACTTCTTGCAGGCACGCTTGCTGTTTTCGCATTTCATGACCGCTAATTCAGTTATTAAATTGTTTATAGTACAAAAACCAAAACTTAATTCAGTTGTTTCTTGAATTGGTAACCAAGGTTACCAACCAAGTAAACAATTTTTTTTATTTGTCTGAATTTAGTAACTAACTAAATTCAGACAAAAGAAGGACAGATTTCAGTAGTTGCTACCCAAACTTGGATAAATGACGATCGTTACCGCTGCCATTGGTAACGACAGAAAAGTCTTTTATTGTTAGCAACTTTTGTCAATTGTTCAAAGTGTGGTTAGCAACCAGGGAATATTGTTGATAGTAACAATTTTGGTGTGAGTTGTTTGTCATTTTTCTGTTTGAATTTAGTTATAATAGTTACCAAATTCAAAAGAGAAGGGTTGTTAATTTGGCTGGTAACATCGGTTACTAAATCAATAAACTATGTGTAGTGTCCGGAAAAGAGACAAACTAAGTGAAAAACTCAATAAAACCCAAAAGTCTGCCGACGTTTCCAGAGGTACCCAATTTCCTTAGTGTTCAAATTTATGTATATTGAATTGTATTAAAGCATTGCATATTCTTCAGACAACAAAAGTATGCACAAAATGTAATTTGATTTCAAAACTGAACTTGAACAACTATTTGGTAACTTACAATTTCGTCGTTGAAGAGACGAAAACTACAAAAGAAATAAGTATTTACTCTTTACACGTGAGCTGTTTGTTTCATTTTTTAGCTTTCAATGCAAACACAAATTTAAACAATATCGTTTTGTCATGAAAATATTTTTGTTTATATTCAAAAAATAATAATAATTTTTTCCAGATTGATGTTTTTAATGAACTCAGAAGTCAGATTTATCTAGTAATAGAGGTCCTTATGATATTCCCTCTACAGTATTGAATGAATTGTGGATTATAATTAACAAAGCCTCTAACCATGAAATTTAACTTGTTTTTAATATGTGCTTTATTTCCTAATGCACAGAAAAATTCATTTATTATACCTACCTTAAAGAATGGAGATAGTTTACTTGTAACAAATTTAGGCCTGTATGAAAAATGTTTTGTATTCCATAATTGTCCAAAAAAATTCATTTCCAAAATAATTATGACATAGTTCTAAAATATTATAAATGAGAGTCAACACGGATTTTGCAAATGTAAATCTTCTACGACCAACCTTCTTATTTATAACAATTCGACAGTTATCATTTACAGGTTGATGTTGTTTATACAGACTTTTAAAAGGCATTTGATAGAATCTGCCATGATTTATTGTTTGCTTAACTAACTGGGCTGGAGTTGTCAAGTAAGTTTTCCACTGTAGATAATCATAACGATTGTAATATAAAGTGATTAGTTTTTTAAAAAAAATAAATCAACATTATTTTCGAAAGTTACACTTTAGGTAAAAGGTTTTAATGTAATATGTTTGAAATTTAGAAATGTGTAATAGATTAGGCGGTAGTTTATCTAGAAAAGTTGGTTTGGCTCAAACTAAAATGAATTTGCGTAAATGTAAAAGAAAAGCTGGTGAATATTCTGGTGCTGAAAGAGTTCAAACACAGAGGTTCAAGAATACAGATATTATTAAAAAGCACAGATTGCAGAACAATTTTTAAATGGGATGGACAGTAATTTAGCATATAAATTCCAGCTTAAAGTATGCGTTATTGTTGAAGAAGAAATTATGTGTAGAAATATTTAATCTTTCCATTTCTCTGTTAACATCATCTATTACTGACTAGTAATTAATAAGTCAACTTAGTTGTCACGCCCTTCCAAATTCTGTCAATGTTAAAACTTTTCGGGTTATTCATCAAACTCTCTAATACCCTCAAAAATTATTTCTTTTTACAAATTGCAAATTTAAATAAAGCATCCTAAGAACTCCATTTACAATTCAACGCATATGGAGAGTTACTACCACGATTTTAACACATTTTTAAAGCAAGTATGGAACATATAAATAAAACAAGTAATCGTGTCTCACTTCTTGAATGTCTATAATAGTGTAAGCGTTCCTTTTAATTATGTTGCACTTGTTGCACTATAAAGTAGATATTTAGAAAAATACTGGTTAATAGGATCCCAGGCTCTGCGATGCTTTGTCGTATAAAATAACCTCTTTTTATAATCGGTATCGCGATTATAAGATCAGCAATTAACCAGAACGAAAATATTCCAACATTAGTTGACTAAGTTGTCAGAGAGTTGTCAAAACGTGCGTACTCGTTAGGAACACTCAAGAAAACGTGGAGACACTAAAAATATATATGTAACAAACCAACAAAAAATGCTATTACTTATAAATTTCTACTGTAAAAAGATTGCAAATCTTTACGCAGAAAATTGTAGAATAGAAATCAATATTTCATGATTTGGTTTAAAAGTTGTGTTGACATTATTTGAACTTGTCATCCAAACATGAGGAATCTAAATAATTTTCTTCATAAAATTAGCAAATATGGAAACATTGGTATCTTGGTGTTGTGGGAGAGTGATAACCCAACCAAAAGTGAAAGAGAAAAATTGTCGCTCACTAATTCAAGCTGAAAGAATCAACCACGATAATTTACTGTTGATTTAAAAAAGTGAAATATTTAAACAATTACAGTAACGGCAACTTTTTGTTTGAAGGTTTCGATTACGAGTACTGAAAAATCACGGAAATCACGAACTTTCAAGTTTCAGTAGCAACGAAAGAATTTTGTTTATCAAATAAAAGAAAATAACATTTATGTTGCTAAGATTACGTTTCCTTGTGACATATGCCAGACGTTACAATATAAACAAAACATCCAATGTCCAATTAAACCATATTCGAAATATGTAATTTAAAAAAAGTTGCCTTCTTTCAAGTAAATTTGATTTCAGTAAGAAGAAATGCTAGTTGTGCCTATGTTGATGATGGCCTGTTATTCTCAATTGATGAATCAGAACTAAATTAATTTAAAAAAAAAAACTGAAAAACACATATTGGAATTAAAATAATGGAAACCCCAAGTAATTTTTTGGGAATGCAAATAGAAAGTTTTAGAATTTATGTGGAACAAATTTTAAACAGATTTGAAAAGACTAATGCTAGTCCTAATACTATTCCAGTCGACCCTCACATAACACAGCCTGTTCCGTCAAGTTTTACTTGGCGACCACCGCAAATAATCTGACTTAGAGACAATAAATCTGTTGCCAGTTTAGGAACACATAATACTTTTGGAAAAAGCACCTTTTTGTTTTGACCTTCATCGTCATAATGGTCCAACCTCACTTATACTGAGCATTGCACAGATTATACTTTGTTGTCTGCGACTCTGATTTTATGTATGACAGAGTCATATTTTCAAGCATGTTCTTACGTCTTGTCATGTGTGACGATGCACCGGAAGCCACTTGCCAAGGGTCATTTTGGCTGGATGTTGCCTCAAACACAACAGCATATGATGAACTACTTGCTTTTTGTTGAACATTCTTGGTCCTGGATTTGCATTTGAGGACTTTTATGACCTTACTTGTTACAAGTGTAGCACCTTGAATCCTTACTTGGTTGTTGGTTGTTTTCTTGATGACTGACAATACTGTTGAGTCACTTTCAGGTTGTTTAACATCTTGTGATAGTTTTGATTTCACAGAAACTGAAGTTATCTTCATGCCGGAGCTTTCAATAGCAATAATCATTGGTTGATAGGATTCTAGTAGACTGGAGAGTAGCACTGTAAATAGCCATTCATCGTCAACTTCGAAACCAATGTTTCTGAGCTTGTGAGCGGTACACATTATTATGCTCACATATTTCTCTACGTTTTAACATGCAGTAAGTGAAATATTACAGAGATCATGCAGCAGCCCATCACAGCGTGTCAACCAAGAGTTATCCCATACTTATTTTGCAGTCTACTCTCTTGTATGTGCACGTAATTTATTGAGTCAACTAGTAAATTTATCTTAGTTTTTGCCTTTGAGTCTCGTTTTGTGTCCACAATGACACATGTGGGGGGTTTTATGCAGTCCACAACTTCTCTTACTGTAGATGTGTATTTACAGCAAATCGCTAGGTTACGTAATTATCTCGGCCGGTTAACTTTTCAATTAATGCCAATTGATTGTTTGCTGACAATTTAAGAACCCTTATTCCAGATGTTACGAGAAATCACCTTTCAAATGTCGTATTGACGTTTTAGGTTAACTTTATTACTTTTCTCAGTAAATAAGCCTTTCTGGGCTTAAAAGAATTTATTATTTCTCAAGAAAAATTTATATTTAAGAATTTAGTGTTAAAATTACAACTTAACTGTCCACAGGCGCACAATTCAAATTACAATTTTAACAGTATATGTGTAGTTTTAGTGCACTCCTACCAGCTCATCGCATCAGTTACAATTGGCTTCCCAAGAGGAGACGAAACATTATTTGTTTTAAGTAGTGTCAAAATTTTTCATTCTTTATAATAGTGTAAGCTACATTGCGCTGTAAATTAGATTTTTTTTAGAAGAATGCTTCAAGTAAACTAATTAGCATTAAGTTAACTAAGGAAAGCATATTATTATATTTAGTTCGCTGGGTCAGCATCAGTAATATTTATACGATCCACATTCCGCACATTTTGGCAGATTGAAATAACCTCTTTCCGTAATTCGCCAAAGAGCATTATGGGATCGGATACCGAACAAAACAAAATTACACAAAGATCAGTTGTCAAGATTGTCAATGAGTTGTCAAAGAATACGAACCGTATTCCATATCAGTCTTCAGATTTTTGCCAAACTAATTTAAGTGTTTCTTTTCTATGAAGCCTTTTTTCTAAATGTTAGTGTGTTGATCTTTTTGCTTTAATTCAATTCAATATACATAAATTTGAACACTGAACAATTTCTAACATTATCTCAATCATCTAAATCTTATCAATATTAAAATTTGCCCTAATGTATATTATTTATTTCCTTGAAAAATATTACTTTTTACCAGTGTGCGTTTATATTCGGATTCAAACTCAGATAAATTTTTATTTATTTATAGATTTTATTATGATTAACCATGAGTGACAATAAAGTAACAAAATCAATAAACTATGTGTAGTTTGAGAAGAAAAGACAAGCCAAGTGAAAATCTCAATAAAACCCAAAAGTCTGCCGGCGCTTCAAGAGGCCTTAAGATTAAAATATCGGAACTAGAGGGTGAACTACAACGAATGAAAGTATGTAATGCAGTAAGCTGTCTGCTAAACTGCAGACACCTTCGGTAAATCCTGGAAATACTCCTACTTCTAACACCAATCCTTTCTCCCAACTAGCCACCCCACACCTCCAAAACGCAAGTTTTCCACGAAGTGGGGGCCTATAAAGGTGATGTCGAAATCGTCTGATGATGACGCATCCCTGTGCTCACCGAAAGGACATGAAAGTACTGGAAGTCTTTATATCCATTAAGGTCAAAAGCCAAAAGTGAATAATTGGAACAGTTTACCAGCATCTGGTTCTGATTTTTATTCCAATCATTGTGCATCAGTGGATATATTTTTAGTAACTGGAGATTGAAACCTGCCCCGAGTGAATTGGACTAATGATGAGTATAGTGTTTTCATGAGTTCTGAGGTTTACTCATTAAACTATCACTTATCATTAGTTGATTGGGATTTACTTTTTAGCAATATGGATGTTAATGATTGTGAGCACAAATCTTATGAAATTTTATAAAATATGTTCCAACTTGATCTACCTGTAAAAATATTTAAGAACTATGTTTCTTAAGTTGTTCTATAAAGGGCTTATGACATTAACAATTCGTTATTCCTTTGCAGATATTTGAATTTCGTTGTTATAAACAAATTTAAATATTTTTCATAAAATCAAGTAGCACAAAAAGATTTCTTTATTTGGTTACCACCAAACTTTAATCAGTTCATATCGAAACATACCTTTCTTATACATAATTTGTTTTCAGAATAAATTCAATAAATCAAGATTGAAATCTGAAAGTACTATGTAATAGGCAAATGGTGGAAAGATTCTAGTGGTCCAAGAATTGGATTTAATTGTACGTATAATTTTCATCTGTATTCAAGATTTTTATAATTAATGATATATTTTATGCTAAAACACACACAATTAAATTATTTAATTTAAATAGAAAACAAATAAACTATTTCGACGATTCGTTGGACATCAGGAATTAGTTACACATTGACAGACTGATTACTATCATATAAATGAAGATGAAATGAGCTATGACAAAGCCACACGATATCGGGAAATATGAAAAAAAAATCCAAGAAATCTAAAAAAGTACAAGAAAAAATTCCAATAGAGAAGAAAACAGCATTACCAAAAGTTCTACCAAAAAGGCTGAGGACTGGAATGTTCCCTTTGGAGTTCCACATATCTGTCTGTGTATAAAGTAGGTACTTTCATTTTGAGAATTAAGCATGTTTATAATAATTATAATTTTATAATTGTGGCGAAGAAATTTTTCCTATTGTAATCTGTACTTTATGACGGTAAATGCGTTTCCTAAATAATTATGTTTATATCATAAATAATTATGTTGTATATAGCTGTAAATCTTTCTACTGAATAATTGGAGGTTGAAAAAATCGAGAATGTGTCGAAACCATTTTATAACACCAAACTAAATTGTCGACTTAAGTTAAACTAAGTAATTTTATTTGTAAAGTTAAGTTATATTTAATTATTTGTAAATCTCATTTATAGTCTTCCAGTGTAGGTTGAAATATAAGGATGAGATTGATTCGAAACTGTTCTACCATCAACAATATTATAACAAATCGAAATATCATCACGATATTCCTTTGCTCTGTCAATTTGCTGACACTGTGGATTAAAATGAATAGAATTATAAGAAAAGATATAACTGAACCACAATTTGGTGAAATACAATATAAGAATCAAATCAAGTTTTGATTGGGAGAAGACAACTTTTTTTCTAAATTAAATACTTTTGACATTTGTCATAAGGAAACGTAATCTTAGCAACATAAATGTTATTTTATTTTTTGACAAACAATTGGTTGCTATTGAAATAAATGTAGACGAGAGATCTGCAACTGATTTGATTTCAGTGACTTTCAGGACACGTAATCTAAACCTTCAGACAGTAAGTTGCTATTTTTGTAACTGTTTAAATATTTCACCTTTTTAAATCAATAGTAAATTCACGTAGGTGATTCTCTCAGCTTGAATAACTGAGCGACATATTTCAACACTGAAATTTTCTTTTTCAACATTGGTTATCACCCTCAAATGATATACTAATCTTTCCATATTTGATAATTTTATATCGCAAATTATTTAGATTCCTCATGTCTGGATGACAAATTCAAATAATATCAACACAACTTATAAACCAAATCATAAAATGGTAATTTCTATTTTACAATTTTCTGCGTAAATATTGATTTGCAATCTTTGTTCGGTTGAAACTTATAATTAATGGCTTTATCATTTGCAGTTCTGCTAAAATTTTCATCTACTTTGGTGCATATATATTTTTGGTGTCTCCATATTTTCTTGACAGTATGCGTGTTTTGACAACACACTGACAACATCGAGAACTAAAGATGGAGTATTTTCGTTCTGCTTATTCGCGATACTGATCATAGAATGAAGGTATTTTATACTACCAAACATCGCGGACCCTTGTATCCTATTAAGCAGTATTCTTCTTAAATATCTGTAATAATAATAATAATAATAATATCATAATTGAAAAGAAAGTTTATGCTCCTATAGACATTCAAGAAGTGAGACACAATTTACTTGCTTTACCTATATGCTCCATACTTGCTTTAAAAATATGTTAAAATCGTGGTAGTAACTCTCCATATGCGTTGGGATGTAGATGGAGTTCTTAGGATGCTTTATTTAAATTTGCCATCTGTAAAAAGAAATAATTTTTGAGGGTATTGCAAAAATTATCTTCAAAAATTGATTGAATAAATCATATTGTGGAAGAGACTGAAAAACACAGTGACCAAAGGTTTTTTTGAAAGAAGGAAAATAACGGAGCGATTTTTAATTAAGGATGACTCAATTTGATTATACGGCGCCGTAGTGCATTGATTCAGTCAACCAAAGGGGCGGTATATATAACACGATATTGTACACTAAATACTCTCTGTACTATGTAATATTGTATAACTTTGATTAACCTTTGATATATATACAAATCGGAATTCTTTTTTACAGTTTCTAAGACATCTTGGTGTTTTGATAATATATCATATGCCTAACTTTACTTAAATGAATTTTAATATGATTGGTAATATTTTGATTCAGCAAAATTAAAGCCCACGGGAATATTTCATGTGACTTGATTTTCGAGAATTTCATGACTAATTAACACTATTTGAAATCAGAGCTCTAAAATAGATATATTTTGTTATTAGTGTAACTGTTCCAATATGATTGATTAACTGCAATAAATTATGTACCTAAGGGAATTCAAATTTAAAAAACAATACAACACTTATTGTAAATTAGTAACTGTTATTTACAATTGTTCCTACAACTTAATTTGAAATATTAACAATTTCAACATTCAAGAGATGCAGTGAAACTTGAGAACACTAGGTATCTCATCATTCAAAAACTCAACAACTACATACACGCCATCAATTTATTTCAGACGTAATTCATAACACATAATTTCTTAAAAGAGTCAAATTTGATGATTAACATCAATGGATTGATTTTAAATGGAAAATGTGTAGGGTTTAACATAATGGTTAAGGCTTGACTAATACCATATGGAATAAATAATGAAATTATTTACTAACAATTTCTTAAAACAGGAGAATAAGTTTTTGAGAGACTCTGAAGCCGATGTCTGCAGGAGACATTCCTAAAGCCGGACATGGGATTCTTTATCCCAGGATACTCTATCCTCCAGGCTGATCGTTTTTCTGGAGCAGGTGGAGGGGTTGGCATTCTGATTCGGAACTCCATCAGGCACCAGAGGATCGATACGTCCCTCTTTCTGGGCGAGTCGATTGGAGTCGAACTCGCCCTAGAAAGTGGTCCGCTTAGGATTGTATCGGCTTATGTTCGACCGACTGAGAGAGTTTCCTGACTCAATCTCCCGTCCATCCTGCATCCCAACTGTCGTACAGTCATTGCTGGGGACTTCAACAGTAAGCACACAGCGTGGGGTTGTGTAAAATCTAAAACCAACGGCGGTTTCCTGCTGCGGGCGTCACTGGACTACCGGTTCTCGGTGGAAACCACTGAGACGCCAAACTACTTCCCTGATAGTCCCTCATGCCGACCTGATATCCTTTCCATTTTCCTCTGCAAAAACATCACAGAGGTGCCGGAGGTCATTAACCACCAGGTGTTGTCTTCGGACCACAACCCGATCTCCCTGGCACTTAACGAGAATTGTTGCCAGTGGGAGCCTCGTAAGAGGAAAACCAACTGGTTGCAATTCCGTTATTTAATGGAAACCACCGATTTGCGGTGCAGCATTTTGAACTCTGAAAGGGATATAGACGGTGAAGTGGATAGGCTGTCAAATGACATCCTGACAGCCTTAGAACGGTCGACGCATGCTTGCCCTAACATCTGCAAGCAGCATAGTCTGCCTGGCGAGGTTGTCACCCTCATCAGGAAGAAAAACCGTAGCAGGAAACTTTGGCAGCGTACTCGGGACCCCTTCATCAAGGCCCGGTATAACGCCCTGAGCCGTGAGGTCCGGGCCTGCCTGCTTGAACTCCGGAGCTCCTCGTTCCAGGAGTTCATAGCAGAGGCCGAACTCCATCCTCGTCGGACCTGGAAAGTCATAAGGTCTATCCGAGGGAGGCGTATGCGCTATCCGCACCTTGTTCATGATGGCATCAAAGTCGTCCTGGACAAGGATAAAGCGGAGGTGTTTGCAACTCTCTTGAGCGGCAATGCTCTCCAAACGCCAGTCTTCCTGGGTTTGTTGTAGAGCACAACTCCATCAGCCGTCAGGTGGACTCTATGACTTTCCCAAAACCTGATAGTGACATTCTTCCTACTTCTCCCAGCGAAGTCAGAGGTATCCTTAAAGCCCTCAATAACCGGAAAAGTCCCGGCCCAGACACCATCCCCAACGTGGCCCTTAAGAAGCTTGCTACCATTCAGGTGGTAATGCTTACTAACATTATAAATGCGATGCTCCGTCTCCACTACTTCCCGTCGGCATGGAAGGTGGCGACGGTAGTGTCCATTTTAAAACCCAACAAACCTGCCCACCTTGCTAGCAGTTATCGTCCCATTAGCCTCCTTTCTTCGCTAAGCAAGGTGGCGGAGCAGGATATTCGGACTCGGCTTGAGGAATTTATGGCTGACCAGCACATCCTGCCGAACGCTCAGTTTGGATTTCGTCGAGGCCATGGTACCGGTCATCAGATTTTGCGAGTGACCGAGGACATGGCTGGAAGGCGTAACAAGGGGCAGCATGGTACCATGTTGCTCCTTGATGTCAAGCAGGCATTTGACAGGGTTTGGCACGCTGGTCTAATACACAAACTGGCTTCGTTAAATTTTCCTTCTTATCTGATCGGCACTATCCGCTCTTTCCTTTCCAACCGCTCCTTTCGTTCCAGGGTTGGAAGCGAGTTCTCTTCTTCGAGAACTATTACCGCTGGTGTCCCGCAAGGCTCCAAACTATCTCCTACTCTCTTCAATCTCTATTGTAGCGACATACCATCTTGTCCTAGAGTTACTATAGCAATGTATGCCGATGACGTTGCCTTAATTAGCTCCCACAGATGTATAGTTTATGCGGAGATCCATATTAGGAACTTCCTGCCTAAACTGCTCTGTTGGTACTCTCGATGGAGATTGGAGATCAATCGTTCTAAATCCGAAGCTATCTTCTTCTCAAATCGACGAAGGTTGCCACCTAAATTCCTTATCAATGATCACCAAGTTGAGTGGAGTCCCAGCGCCAAGTACCTGGGTGTCATACTTGACAAGAAACTCAGTTTCTCTCGCCAGGTCGCTTTGGTAAAGTAGAAAGCTCTAGCAGCCTTTGTTGCTTTGAAATCTTTCTTTCTTTCTAAACGTCTTTCCTCTTTAGTTAAGCTGCGTGTTTTTAACGCGACAGTCCACTCTCTTTTCACTTATGCTTTTCCTATATGGGGCAGCGCCGCCCCTTGGCTCATTAGGTCCCTGCAAGGGACCTACATGTGGCTAGTGAGGTCGGCCCTTGGTGTCCCATACTATATTCGTAACAGACAAGTGTGTTTCGAATACAACATTTCCTCTCTTTTGGAGCTGCGGCGCAAACATGCCCTCAATCTCCGGAGATCTATCTTTCAACACTCTAATCCGGAGATTGCATGCTTGCATGACATCATACCCTGTGAATCTGACAGATGCAAGAGACCTTGTCTCTTGGCTGTCTAGACCTCTGCGTCTCTTTGGGACATCTTTTCTTTAGTATGTGGCGGTTAGCTGCAAACCTCTTTAATTTTTTCCTTCTCTCTATTTTCCTAAACCTATATGGTTATACTCTTAGGCCATGATCTTCGGATCGATGCCCGGAGAGGGGTTTTTAGTCGGTTAGTCCGACACTGCATCCAACAGAATGCGTCTTGTATATTTTCCCCTCTTTGACCCAATAAAAAAAAAGAGAACTCTGGACCTGTACGTTTGTTTTGACAACTGACTGACAACTGATATTTCAGTTATTTCATTTTGCTTGTTGGTCGATTTTATATTGGCGATACCAAATATAGAGAGATGATATTCTAAATTGTCGAGATATTCTGAACACAGGATTCTATAATAATAATAATGGAGGAGCTATCCTCCTGTGACAGTTAACAGAGAAACATTCTTCTGATACAATTTAATTTACAATGCGAAAAAACATCTTATAATTGAAAATAAAGCTTACGCTATAACAGAGTCAAGAATTGAGACACAATTTTCTTAGAAAAGCATTTATTTGGAATACCGATCAGACATGTGTTAGATGATGATATTCTTCCAGGTAAATAGAAAGGAAGAATGTATGAATATTGAATGTGTTTCTTTTGTTTGATAAACAAACTGCCTTCGTTGCTAATGAACCCAGATTATGTACAAAACTATTCTTTGGTAAATTTACCTTCTAAACTTGTTCATTTAGTTATTGCGAAGAGCACAAAAAACTTGAGCAACTTTTATTTATCTTCTAAAGGGTTCTTATCCCATCAAATAACATTCGCAAAGTTCAATTTATATTGTGCATCACAATCTTCAAGTTTTGATTCACCACCACGATTTGAACTTTATTTTAAAGCAAGTATGGAGCATGTAGGTAAAGTAAATTGTGTTTCACCTCTTGAATGTTAATAAAGATTTTTTAGAAAAATACTACTTAATAGGATCCCAGGTTCCTATAATCGCGATTATAAATCAGCAACTAAGGCCAAGTTGTCCAATTTGTCAGCTCTCAAGAAAACGTGGAGACACTTAAAATATATATGCACAAACGTAGATGAAAATTTCAACAAAATTACAAATGATACAGCTATTAATTATAAATTTCATCTGAACAAAGATTGCAAATCAGAAAATTGTAAAGTGGAAATCACTTTTTCATGATTTTGTAAATAAAATGTGTTGACATTATTTGAAGTTGTCATCTAGAGATGAGGAATCTAATTAAATTTTGACATAAAATTAGCAAATTTGGAAAGATTGGTATCTTAGTGTTATTTGAGGGTAATAATCCAACCAAACGTGATAGAAAAAATTCAGTACCTAGCTGAAATTTGCCGCTCACTAATTCTTGCTTAAAGAATCAACTACGTGAATTAACTTTTGATTTAAAAAGGTGAAATAATTAAACATTTACAATAATAGCAACCTACTCTCTGAAGGTTTCGATTACGAGTCGCTGAAATCAAATCAGTTGCAGATCTCTCGTCGACATTTATTTTGAATCAAAGAAATACTGTCTGTGATTCTGCAGATAATTAACATGTCAATAGAAATTGCTTTTGTTAACATTGTTAACTTTATACTTAAATGCCGATATATACTTTGTTGCTAAGAGAGGTGAGAGATGTCGTCTTTCAAGTAAATTTGATTTGATCTTGCATTGTATTAATATTTCATCAAGTTGTGGTTCAGTTATATTTTTTGGTATAATTCTATTCGTTTGAATCCACAGTGTCAACAAATTGACAGAGCTAAGAAATATCGAGATGAGATGAGTTATACTAAATGGTAGGACTGTTCCGAATCAAATTCATCCTTATATTTCAACCTACACTAAATGACCATAAATGTGATTCCCAAATATTTATATATAATATAACTTTCCAAATAAAACTACTTTGTGTACCTTTAAGTTATGTGATTAATTTAATATAAGTTTGGTTGTTAACAAATGGTTTCGACCCATTGTCAATTTTTTTAACCTTCAACTATTCAGTGGAGGTACTTAAAAGTTATATGCAACATATTTTTTTAGGAAACACATTTAGTGATTACAGTACAGATTAAAATTTAAGGAAAAATTACTTCGGCACTAATCTAAAATTATAATTGCTATAAACAAGCTTCATTCTCAGATGATAGATGAGCTGAAACCTAGATCCACACTATGGAAACATTTCCATAAAATGAAAGTACTTGCTATATACAGAGATAGAAATGTGGAACTCAAACGGGAACATTCCAGTCCTCAGCCTTTTTGGTAGAACTTTTGAATACGGATTCTTAGTAATGATGTTTTCTTCTTTATTGTGATATTTTCTTGTACTTTTTTCGGATTTCTTGGATTTTTTTTCATATTTCATAGCTTCAGAGAAAATATTTGCCGATGTCGTCAGGTTGTGTCGTGGCTCATTTCATCTTCATTTATATGATGGTAATCAGCCTTTCCATGTGAACGTAACTCCTCGTGCCCAACGAATCGTCGAAATACT